>NW_027123659.1:83238-85670 GCF_001457755.1 Trypanosoma equiperdum | reverse complement strand
TATATATATATATATATATATATATGTATATGCAACTGCTTCATTTTGTACGGTTGTTTTGCTATTGCAATTCTTTTGTTTTGGACTTGCCTTCCTTGCCTGCTATCCTCTTCGTCAGTCCGCATACGTTTGTTTACTTGCGCTTGCACTTAGCTTCCCCATCCGTTGCACATCTTGGTCGTTGTGGTTTAATGATGCAGCGCATTTTGCGCCCGTGAAGGAATGCAATGGAGGGGAGGAGAATACACCCGCGAGTAAACAAAAAGTAGAAGTCTGTGTTTGTGTGGGAAATAAACCGAAGAAAAAGGGGGAAAAGTGAGGGAAGGAGAAGAATTTGTGGAAAAATAAATAAAATGAGATAAACACTGAAGAAATGTGCAAAAGAGTTGAACTGCTTATGAAGAGTATGAGAGAAGTGGAAGGGTTTTACGCAAGGTTTCTGTGTTGAAGAGTCGTGGTAGCATCTTTTTTTATTTTTGAAGCCGTACGGGAATATTTTTTTTCGATTTATTCTCGTCGTGCTTTAGTAGTCATTTCCACTACCTTGCTTTTATATCGCCCCTTGCGTGGTTATTGGCGCTAAAATAGTGTTAACAAAGGATGGCATTCCTGCTGTTGGCTCAACCGCCTTCCACGGTGGACCAGGACGGCTACGACGGTGGTTCTCATTACTCCGACCATCGCCTTTATCCATTTCCCCCTCTTCTGCAGCTCTTCCTCTTTTCTTCACATCTGTGCATTGGTAGACGGCTTCGTGTTATTGCTCTTCTTATGCGTATGCATATCTTCTCTATATAAAGGTAGTGCAAGCAGGTTTCAACAACGGGCACTTCCTTCCGTACACGCACAATATATATCTATTAAACATTTCACTTCACTGCAGTTTTTTACCACAGGTATTCCCACTTTGTTCCGTGGCTTCACTTGATACATAAAATGACAGACGCTGATCGTTCGGTAGCTGGTGGCAAACTCAGAAGAGTTCACGACTACACGTTCCATACGGGAACAGACTTTCTTGGTAGTGGGATGTACGGTGACGTGTTTAAAGCAACACGTAGCACACAAGCAAATAAGGATCGAGAAGTAAAGCCCAACGGGAACGATTCAACGCGGCATGAGAAGGAAGAGGAAGACGGTGGTGGAGATGTGGTTGCTTTAAAGCGGACACGTTGTGGTGATGACAAGGAAGGGTTGCCCGCATCTGCGCTCCGGGAGGTGATGGTTCTCAAAGAGATTAGTCGGTCACTCGAGGATCCACCTGGTGATGATGAGGTCGCTCTGGTCGGTGGAAGTAACCTCGTCAAGTTGTACGATGTTGTTGTCGATAGGAATTGTGTATATATAATCACCGAATTCTGTGATGGGGGAGATTTAGCGTCATATTTGAAGCGCCAACCGGGTCGCCACTTCACTGATCCAAAAATATATCGCCAAATGATGAGGGATTTACTGCGGGGTGTGTGCTATCTTCACCGAAAAGAAATTTCTCATAGGGATCTGAAACCGCAGAATATTCTACTAAAGAGTGTACGAAAAGGGTCGAGACAACAAGGTAATGAGGGGCCTAGTAGCGATGGGAAAGAGGAAACCCCAACACCATCGTACATCCTAAAGGTAACAGACTTTGGTCTTAGCCGTATGGATGGAATTCCCGTTAAAAAATACCAACATGAAGCTATTACGTTATGGTATCGCAGCCCCGATGTTATTCTGGGAAACATAAATTACCGCTTCACTGCGGATATGTGGAGTGTGGCTTGCATCGTTGCTGAAGCTGCAAGCGGCAGCACGCTCTTTCGTGGGCGTAGTGAGGTGGAACAGCTGATGTGCATATTTAGCCGCTTAGGCCCACCCACATCTTCTACCTTTCCCAGCATGAATCTATACGCACACTATGGAAAGCACGCGCCTGCGCTGAGTAGTTTTCTTGAGGATCTGCAAAAGAAATATAGTCGGGTACAATGTGGCAATACAAGCGACTTGGCAAGGATAAACTTAACCAGGTACTTCATTAGGCATAAGGCGTTGGATATCATTGGTGAGAATGGCGTAGATCTCCTTGTCCGTCTCCTGGCCTACGAACCGCAACATCGGCTTACAGCAGAGGAGGCGCTGCAGCACCCATTTTTCACATTCATCCCCTCACACGTACCGCATGCCAACAGCATTGACGCGGAAGGGACCACAGAAGAAGCTGAGAAAGACACAAAAGATTCGTAGCTTCTGCAAAACTTATCGGAGCGGGCGACGACGGATCTCTAAATGTAATGAAAAAGCTTGAAGTTTGATGGTATACCACTACGGTTGTATTGAGTTTTTGACGCTAGCTAGCTATGGAGGGAAGGGGGAGCAGCACCTACGTGTTAATTAACAGAGGGAAGACAATCGCAATGAATAGGGGGGAAAAGGGAGATGGTTAACCATGAGCC
>NW_027123659.1:79939-83223 GCF_001457755.1 Trypanosoma equiperdum | reverse complement strand
CCCCCCCCCCCCCACGTCTTCATGTAAAGAAACAGATTGGCATGAACACATGTCCAAATCTCTGCACAGAGGTATGAAAACGTGAATATATATATATATATATATTATTAAATGTATACATAAGTATGTATATATGCGTATTACCAAACAGGCAAGAGAGAGGTTTGGTGGAAAGGGCCCAAGAAGGGAAGAGGGGTTAATTTTATAACATTGCTTTCATTTAACTTATATTCACCAAGGAGAACTACTGGCACCTATGAAGCGAGCCTCCGCTATTGCTACTTCGCACTCCGATTCCTCTTTTTATCGCGTCTACTTTCGGGATGCCCCATGGAAAACACAAAAAGAAAAAGAACACACTAACTCTGCCATATATTTTTCGTGCAGTCTCTTTATTTCCTCGTTATTTTTGTATTTTTGTTCCCTGTTCTCCCTCAACCACTAAGGGAAGGAACCGGAAACATTGTTGAATTGGTTCAAAACTTTTAAGCAGAAGTTGCGTTGCGTTTTACTTTACAGTTTTCCATCTTTCTTTTCTTTTTATTCCATTGCAGGCAGTTTTGTTTAGAACATTTTGATGTTTTTTTTTTAATTTTTGCTGCCTTTTTTCATCCCCGCGGCTTTGGCATCACCCCTAACTCTTTCCTTTTTTTTTTTTACTCAGCACCAACTACCGAACTGTTTGGCGAAATGTCCCCTTAAGGACATCCTGGTGGGATACCGTAAGAGAGGGAAAACGGAAAGAATAAATGTTATTGGCGGGCTTTCGCGACAAATATAAAAAAATACTTTCCTACTCATAGTTTGCAAAAAAAAAAAAGGAAAAGCGCAGTTATATATTCCAATGAGGCGCCCCCAGTACTTTCTCTTACACTTGCATTTGCATGTGAACTCACACTCACACGCGTACGTGCAGTATCGATGTGTCGATCATCTGTCCTCCATGTTTTCTGCCGTGGACACGGGGAGTGAAGTCATATTTTTTGTTTAAAAAAAAAAAGAAAAGCGGAAAGGGGGTACCATTTGTAAACAATAAACAAGAATTTGGAAGGGAACTGGAGGGATAACAACGTTAGAGAGAAAGCACGATACCTCAAACCGAAACAACTAAAGGGAAGACAAAAAAACCTTTAGGGGTTGCACCCTTTGTTCATGTCAGTTCATCAACTGCAACTTGAGGGTATTATTCCTAGTGCGCCCTCCACAACACGAGCAACACCGACGTCAATTTCGGCTCATGACACGCTTGTGGCATACGGTAGTGGTAACAATGTGGTGGTGCGTGACATCTCAACCACAGGGGCGGATTCCATCCTCTGTTGTTGGCACCACACGTCGCCAGTAACTGCAGTGCGCATAAGTCCTTCCAGCAAATTCGTGGCATCCGGAGATCAAAAGGGAAATGTGCGCTTGTGGGAGCGGCGTAACGGCACACAAGAGAAATACAACGGGCAGCTACTGGAAGGACCAGTCCGGGACGTGGCGTGGACACGAGATGAGGAACGGCTTGTGGTGGTGGGTGACGGACGGAACAACTTCGCGGCCGCGGTAACCGTGTCAGGAAATACAATCGGAAGCATTAATGGCCACACACAGAGTATCCTTTCGTGTGATGTGCGGGGGGATCGACCATTTCGCGCGGTAACCGGAAGTGCGGATAATATGGTGGGTTTCTATGAGGGTGTTCCCTTTAAGTTCACCTGCAACGTAAAAGAACACAACGAGAAGGTTATGTGTGTGCGTTACAGTCCGGATATGGAAACTATCGCAACGGTTGCCCGCACAGGTAATATCATTCTACTTGATGGAAGGACGGGCGATAAGAAGGGAAGCATTAGCGTAGACCACAAGGGTAGCATCTTCTCCCTTGCATGGAGCCCAGACGGTAAACTAATTGCGACAGCTAGCGCTGATAAGACCGTGAAGGTTTTCGATGTAACCTCAGCGTCGAACATCGCAACATGCTCTACTGGGAATCGGGTTCTAGATATGCAGCAGGGGGTTGCATATACAGCGCGGGGTGTGGTTTCGGTTTCATTCGGTGGTAAGCTCACATTAATAAATGAGAAGGGTGAAATGACACGAACTTTCTTGGGGCATCAAGGACGGATTTTCCTGCTACACAAGGAATCGGATGAGCTGATGGTATCAGTCAGTGTTGACCGCGCACTTATTTGGCGTGACACGGCGGCAGCCGCAGCCGGTGAGGCAAGTGAGGTGCCCCTGTCAGCCGATCTCATTACCGCAGCGGCATTTAGCGGTGGTAAGTTGTACATTGTAGCTGGGAGTGAGTTACTCCGCTATGACCCCAATGACAGTACCCCGGCCGTTGTTTCGCAAGATGTCACTGCTGTTACGGCGTTAACTGTAACCGAGGATGGCACTGCAGTACTGCTGTTACGGAACAGCTTCATCGTTATTAACTCTGCAGGCTCTAAGATTGCTGAAGAAAAGCTCGATAGGTTTGACGGCTGCAGCGCCGCTGCCCGAGGTCAAATGATTATTGTGGGTGGAGAAAAACTGGTAAAAGGTTATCAAATAACTGAGAGCGCTCCACCGGAGGCGAAAGTGCAGTTCGCGGGTCACCACACGGGTGCAGTGGCGTGCCTCGCCTTCTCTCACGATGGTCAAGTGGTTGCCTCAGGTGACGCAAACAGGAATATATTTGTGTGGTCGTGGGCAGATGGTAGCGTACTTCACAAAGACTTGGTTTTCCATACACTCCGGGTGACTTCGCTGTCCTTTGCTTACAACAGTAACACCCGTCTGTTCTCTGGAAGCATGGATGCCTCGCTCATTTTGTGGGATCTTGAGGCAAAAACGCGGAGAATGGAGGATGCAGCCCACCGAGGCGGTGTGTCGGCCGTCTTCGGCGCCGCGGATGGAACTTTGATATCGGGTGGTAGCGATGGATGCATACGGTTATGGAAGTCAAACAACTAGAGAGGGGGAAAGCACGTATATACATACATATTATATATATATATATATATGTATAACTGTTTCTTGCTTTTTTTTTGGCTTTCCACACACCTGTACGCTACGTATCCTTGCTGCGCAAGATAGCCTTTACACAACCGTAGTATTTCTTGCTTTTTTTTTCTCTTTCTCTTAATTCTGTGAAAGACGCCTTGTTTCCAACATTGTCTTCCTCCTAACTTTGGCCACTACGCTGCGTAACGTTGCATCTGGGTAGCTGCCACTGTATCGATGCGAGAGCCTGGATGTAATAACAATGGGAAGTGGAGAGAGTAATGTTTTGCTTCTTTATCCGCTTGGTGTCC
>NW_027123659.1:68390-79908 GCF_001457755.1 Trypanosoma equiperdum | reverse complement strand
TTTTTTTTTTTTTTGCCTTGTCGAACCGACGTTGTTTCGACTCTTTTCCGTTGTCGGGGGTTGATGCATAACTCTGTATGACACCTCGGCATGTGTGTCCCTACTTCATTTTAAATAGTGTATAAGCCTATATATATATATATATATATATATAGTCGAAAAGGGAAGTGACAGGAAGAGCGGAAACTTTTTTATTCCATTAGGAACCCCAAATTGGTAGGCTCATAAGAGAAAATTGACTTAAAGCGGTCAGCGGGACAACAATGGGTCTCTGCAAAACACTTTTTGTTTTCCTGCTCACGGTCACCCTAGCGGGTTTTGTCCACCTGGTAAACCGCCCAGAGAATTGGGTGTTTGATCCCAAGGAACTTCAGACCATCGTCAAACAGAGCATTTCAAACGCTCGAAGTAAATATGGGGATAATCCCTCCGCCGACGCGGTCATTGCCGAGGTGATCGAAGGAGTTCTTGCAACGTACCCCGCACACACAACAAATAGTAGTCGATGGATGTGGAACAATGCAGGCGGGGCAATGGGTTCCATGAAGCTTCTTCACGCGTCCTTTTCCGAGTACATCATTATATTTGGCACTGCTGTGGGGACGGAAGGCCACACCGGTCGTTACCACTTGGCAGAAGACTTCTTCACTATTATTCATGGGGAACAATGGGCGGCGCTACCGAATTCCACAGTGCCGGAAGTATACAAACCTGGCGACCAGCATTACCTTCCAAAGCACACGGCAAAGCAGTATAAAATGCCTGGTCCATGCTTTGCATTGGAGTACGCCCGCGGTGTCATTCCTTCCATGTTCTTCTTTGGCTTCGCAGACATGTTTTCATCAACGTTGGACATGGTAACCTTGTATCACACGGTTGTGGAGTCCACAAAGCAAATGATACCTAATGCCCTTCGAGGAAAGATATAAGCACAAGAAATTGGTAGTGCGTTTGGAGGGTGAATGTGTCAACACTACAATGAATCGAACTTACCCATTCACTTAATAATATGCGTATACATATATGTGCGTGTATGTATTTGTTGTGTGGATGAGGTGTAGTCAGTTAAATCCCGTGGCTTCGATGAACATTTAAAGACACACGTACTTATCGTGACCAATAAATAAGTTTGTTTTAATCAAAAATTCAAAGGGTGTGGGGCAACATCAGCGGTTGGCACTTTTAGCTTTTCTGTAGGTGCGTATGGCGGGCCAAAAAGAAGAATACTCCCTATACATGGTGTGATGATGGGTGAGGGAAGGGAAGGTGAATTACGGACTCGTTTAGGCGTTAAAGTTGCGGCGCTCAGATACACCAACTTATCTGCACACATGTCAACACCCTCACGGACGTCTTTTATTTATTTAATTTTTTAGTTGATCACACGCTTTTGGTGGTAGAGAAGTGAGAATGCAGGAAGGCAGCCGCCTCACCTTTCTGAATGTTTACTTGTTTCAGATGTTTATAACACTTCTCTTTCCCCATTCACCGTCACTATGCGCAGTTGTCGTTGGTGTTGCCTGTGGAGGGTGGTGTCTTCGCTCCAACGGACTTAATCGTTCTAACACGCTCCTGCTGCGCATAATGGTGGTGCAAAAGAACCAACTGCACTGATATATAAATATGTGTTTATGTTCAGTAATCTTCCGCGCACGACATTAACTATGCATGCATCGGCATGTGTATTCTCATTGTATCCCTCATTGTTCTATTTATGGTTGGACGTTTGTGCACTCCCCTTTAAATCATTAATTTTCTTCTTGTTCCTTTTTTATTGGCCCCTCTAACCTGCACACATGACCTAGATTATCGGAATTTGTGTGGGTTGTTGGATTGTTTCTGTTCTATTTAGTTTCTAATTAAGTTATACACATACATATATATATATATATATTGTTTTACCGGCTGCATCCATCCTCCAGTTGGAACTCGAACGGACACGGAGCATATTTCAAGAGTTGAAACTTGGCCTTCTGTTTGCTTCGGAAAGCATTCAAAAACATTAGGCATTTTATCTCTCCGTTGCTTTGGTTTATAGCAGGTGTCTTGAGATGGACAGCTTTCGCCTCACGGAAAAAGACGAGGCGCGATGTTCCTTTGGTGACCCCAAACGTTCCCGAGATGCCCACGATAATAGAATGGAACATTTTAACGTTGATATACGAAAGAACAGTGCCCTTAGGAATCGGTCGCTTGTTTGTGGCTGTCTTACGGGATTCACGTGCGCGGCCGGTGCCATCGGTGCTTTGGCTGGCATGTACCGCTCAAGTTTGGGATCCACTTCACAGGATAAGCGTTTCGCTCCGCTGCTAATTGCACATGCCTTTTCGGGCGGCGTGGGTATCGCCTTTACGGTATGCCGCTCCCTGCTATTTGAAAGAGCGGTGTACGAAGTGGAACTTCAGCGTGAACTTTGGGAAATTGACAACCATATCGCTGGAGAAATACAAGAGATGGTTGCAATTTACAGAGCGCAAGGGCTCCTGGAGGAGGAAGCGCATATGATCACGCGCATTTTCGCGAAGCATCGAGAAGCCTTTGCAAATCTAATGATGGTTGAAGAACTTGGGTATTCCCGCCTCGAGCCACCAGCGGGGTGGGAAGCGGTAGTGGATGCTGCTATTCCCTCCTCTATTGGATATACGTTGGGGTGGGTTCTTCCACTTTTGCCTTTTATGGGTTCTGAACTTAGTTCAGCGCGCAGTGAACTCGTTGCCCTGTGCACTTTAGCGGCGGGGATTTTTGTTGTAAGCGTCGGGCAGTCGGAGGTCTTCTTTGGGAGTTATGCCAACGTGTGGAAGGCGGTGGGAGCGACCGTATGGAATTTATCAGCTGCGGGTCTCACATACGGTGCCACGCGTTTCATGGCTTGTCGTAGCGGTGTGTGAAGAAACACGAGGGGGAAGGTGGGGGCAAAAAAAAAATTATTGAGGGGAAGGAGGCAATAAATATGATAAAAAAGAAGTCAGGAGGAATAATCATTTTCAAGTTAGTAAAGACGAGTGGTAACAAAGAAGATACCGATCGTGTGGAGAAGTGAGAGGCTGAGTACTTGTGGTGACGCTGGCCTGGACAACAGAAATTTTTTTTCATTTTTTTTTTTACTTTTTCGGAGAGGGCAAAGGGGAAAGGAAGAAGAATGTGGCTGAAACGAGCGAACCAAAAAGAGGGTAGAGAATTCCTTTTTATGGACCTGTGTGTTTCCACAGTCGTCACCCTCTCATTACTTGGGTTCGTTCAGCCACCGCTGTATCTCTTATGTCAATCCCAATCCTTTTTTCACTTGCATTACGATATCATTATCAGCGGGGGAAGCAGAGTGGATTGCTTACATACACTACTAAAAGAAAAGAAAAAAGAAAGGACCAAAAAAAAAAAGAAAAAATGACTTAAGACGTAACTTAAATGCCGAGACGAAACGAGGCATGGGTATAGGTATTTAAAATATTATTATTATTATTATCTTTTAAAATGTTATATGACATGAAATAAAACGACATGTGGGTGATCGGTTGTGGATTTCCTTTTCCCTCGCTTTTTTCTTTTCTTTTGATTTGTTTTGTTTTGTTTTTTTACTTTTCCGGTTGGCCTGCTGGTTAATGTGTTATGCTAACCATCTTCTCTATTGCAACACCAAGGCAGAAGTGGGTAAGAAAAAAAGGAAATGCGGTAAAGTGAAGGAATCGGTCTTTTTTCTCTTTTTTTTTCTTTTTTTGCTTCCGTCTTCTGTAGCTAAAAAAAAATTTTTTGACAGTGAGAGGGAAAAAATAAAAAGAAAATACAAAATAAAATTTTACGTCATTGTTTTTTTCTTTTTGAATTTGGAGGATCCCCCCTCTCTCTCTCTCTTCTCCTCCTCCTCTTCTCAATGTGCGTAAAAGTTTTTTTTTGTTATTGATTTTACATTTTCCCTCTCACACATCCACGCATCTCCCCTTTCTTTTTCCACTCCTTTCACTTGTTTGTTTTTGTTTTTCTTCATCCCATTCATCCTTTCCCTCCATTACTTCTGCAACAGTTGCTTCAAATGTCGTAACGTAGTGTGTTCCTCTCTACATAAGCACGGAATAAGCCATTCCTTCAACCTTTCTTTTTTCTTTCTTTTCTCCCGTCGTGTTGTACAAAGCTCTCTATCTACCTATCTATTTATCTCTCTCTTTCTCTTTTTTTTTTCTTTTCGTTGTTTCTCTCCCTGCTCTTTACTACTTTTCTTGTGGATGGTGACGACACCTTTCATGTCCGATTGCGTGGGTTGTCTTTCACTCGCGACCATCAAATAAGTACTTCTACATGTGTGTATATTTGTGGGTATGTGTTGTAGTTGGTTTTTTTTTCTTTGCTTTTCCTTTTATTTTTACCACAACTGCGCACGTTAGAACACTGGCTTGTTGTATATTCTGCTTTGCTCCCCCTATTCCATCCCAATAAATACAAAATAAATGTACCACACGGGTTGTACACACATGAGTGACGATGCGCTGACGTATGGCTTCTCTTCTGTACCACTGTCGGGCGCCATTAATCCCATTTCTGCAGAAGGAAAATAAATAAAAAGGAATTGAACTAAGTAAGTTACACAAGGAACCAATGAGGTGCTGCACGCTCAGGAGCAATGAAATTAGGCAATTGATTGTCTTCATTTTTGTTGCATCCATACATTGTCACGTGTTAACAGTGGAAGGCAAAGGCGTATATGTGAAGGTGGTGGCACCATGGACCGAAACTCCGTTACTTCAGGAGGGATGTGAGGCGGTAGCTTCACTTACCGTGCCGGTAGGGACTCAAACACATGATGATGCGCCCTCCGGGTTTTACAAATGCTTGGAAGATGTTTGGCTCCGAGCAGAAGCAACAAATAGGAGTGGTGGCGCCCGTACCATGACTCAGAAGGAACAGTACGACGTGCTGATGGATATAATGCAGAGCAACAAACACCCGCCACACCACGTGGCCTTCTTAACAACCAAACTAGCTGTCAGGATGCATTCCCCCACGGTGGAGGCGCATCGGCAGCTGGCGGGGAGGGCAATAAATCGCACGGGTGGATGTGCTGCTGAGGGAAGGCCTTTTGCGCTGATTGGAAACAAGGCGTTTTGCGACGAGCATAAACTTGCGAAGGAGCTCGAATTGAAGGGACCTAGTGGCAGCGATGCCACTGGATGTAATGCTGACGGCGAGACTGAACTAAACGCGGATAACGCAATGGGTGTGATTGCCAATCTGGATCACGTTCATCCACATTTAAACGGTCCCAACCTTGTCATCATGTATGGTATCGTTGGGGAAGGGCAAACCATGCGACTCCTTCAGGCTGTGAAACGTCACAAGCAAACAACCAAGTTGGTGTTTCGGCACTTGCCCGTCTCAGGAAATCAGTGGAACGACATGCTGGCAGTTCAGGGGTACGGTGTCTCCGTTGACATAAAGAGCACTGAGTACAGAGCGGTGGATGATCGAATAGCTGGGGAATCTACCGCGAACTTGCAGCACAAACTGGGACGAAGGGATGTTTTAGGTGCCATGGGGAGTGGAGAAGAACATCTTCTAGGTGGATTTAACATATCTTTGTTACAGAGGCGATATCCCGACCAAAGTTTGCAACTGAGTCACTTTGAGGATGCCGTAGGTAAGAATATCGAGCAAGGAGTTAAGGTAGACCTTCATTCGTGGGAAAAGGCTCATATCGGTATTGCTGCTGCGCAATATGTTATGGATCCGAGCAGAGAACCGCTCCATGCGCTCTTGGACGTATTGACGAATTTTCCTAATTATGCGTCGCTTCTTTCTCGGATGAGTTTTGTTGCAGCTGCCAGAAAGGACCCAAAATTTGTTCGAGAATTGGATGCCATTGGAAGGAGCATGTATCACAGCTCCTCGCATGTTTTCCTTAACGGATGCGCGGTGACCACCGAAAACATTAACCTCTTTTACATGATGGAAAAAATAGAAGAGTATGAGAGGTTACTTGATACCCTCAGCACGATCTTGGTTAGTCGTTCCGAACTTCATTCTTCCAACGACGCCACTCGGAACGGTAATACAGACGTGACGGATGTAGTAAATGGGTTGGCCCGCATCCAATTTCAAGGGGAATCGCTGAGTGGTGGTAGTGGAGATACTACCGCCCGTGTGTGGCTACCACAAGACGCCGTAACTTGGTTCAACGACGTAGAAAATAATGCCTACTTGTACCGTCTTCCCACGACGCTCCGTTCGATGCTAAGGAATGGTGCGGCAGCTCCGACGCTGCCAAGGCGGAATGTTCTCCATGTTGTATGTATTGCGGACCCTACTACGTATGAAGGAATGGGTACCATCTTTGAGGTGGCGCGGAGAGCTCAGCAGCCCATACGCTTTGGCGTTGTATTCGTTGACAAACATTGGAGTCCGGAGGTGACCTTGGTGGGTAAGAAATTCGACAAGGTTGCCGTCTCAGATTCATCGAAAGCTACACTACTGGTCGCGGCCACGGTTTGGGAGCTAATGCAAGGAGAGGCGGACCCTGCTGCGGTTTCCGATTTTCTTATGGCCATGACCAGGGAGATGATGGCAAAGCAAACCATCACAGAACTGAGCGTAAAGATGATCACGCAGTCCGTCCTGATGCAAGCAAGGAAGCGTGCAGTCGACGACGTGGTGCTTGACCCTGCGTTCATTACTCACTATGAGAAAACGCAAAAGATGGTGCGTACGTTGGGGTTTAGTAAGTTTCCAGTAGTGCTTCTCAATGGCCGAGTCCATACCGATATTTCGATCGTTCTTCAACACGGTATTTGGGAGGAGTTTGCACATTTACAGAAACTGGTGGAGATGGGCGCCTTAAGCGACGACGATGATAACCTCTATGAATCCGTTCTGGAGTTGAGCGGTGCGAGGACTCGCTATGTTGCGGCTCTTTTTGAGAACAAAACGTTTGCCGACTGGAGCCACAACTCGGTGTTGAGCTTCCTCCACAAGTACCCGTTTATATACCCGTCAACAAGTGGCATGAACGAAGTATCATTGGTCAGTGGTGTGTTAACCCTACACGTGCCCGTAACTGCACAAAGTTTACAGGCAACCCTCAATGCCGTACGGTCCCTTCTTCTTTGCAAAGGTGCTGACGAGACGTGTGGCCGAACACGACTGACGTTTGCTGTGTGCGGTACTTCACTGAAAACAAACTCCCGCACCGTTGTCGACGATTTGCACCTGCTGTTGCAGCACTGTGGGGTGGCGGACAAGTCGGAGTGTTTAAACTTGTTGCAAGAGTTTCTTCTCTCAACCTTTGAGCACAGCCACCCAGGATGGCAACTGGACGATCCGAAAAAGTACGAGCACGTGTTGAAAGGTGTTAAGTTCTCCGACCAACTACAAGCACTTTTCAGAGCATCTGCTGAAGGCAGCACCAGGGACCAAGCAGGGAAGCTTAATCAGTTGTTTTT
This sequence comes from Trypanosoma equiperdum, assembly GCF_001457755.1. Taxonomy (NCBI): domain Eukaryota; phylum Euglenozoa; class Kinetoplastea; order Trypanosomatida; family Trypanosomatidae; genus Trypanosoma; species Trypanosoma equiperdum. The sequence continues at coordinate 72,484 of NW_027123659.1, read as the reverse complement.
ACTCGCATCTGAGTTCTGCAGGGAGATGACTGGTAGTGTTTCGGCGGTGCACGAAATAGCCCCGGGGAGTGTTCATTATTACGTAAACGGTCGCCTTTTTGTGTATGACAACTTTACTGAAGAGGACTTCGAAGTAGCAACCCTGGAAGGTGGCCATACCCCAAAGAAAGTATGGAATGTGCTTGAGGAAGCCACTTTTGTCGGTATGGACCCTGGTCTGGAAATACCCGGTAGTGACCAAAATTTTTATGCCTCCAGAATTGCCGCTGTTGTAGCGGCGTTGAGACGTGATGCGGCCAACAATGACCGTCGTGAGGAGCAAAAAACTCGGCTTCCCGTGAGCCCGGGCCCACTCTCATTTGTTGTGGGCGCGACCGAAAAGAGGGTGCCAAGGCATCGGCTTACGGTTGTGGTAGACCCCGTGGCCCGCGCGTCGCAGCAGCTTGTCTCCTTATGCAACTATATCTCTCAGTTGTCCATTGGAGCCGTCTGCACAGTGTATTTGAACCCTTCGTTAACGGTTGGGAACACGATACGTAATTACTACAAGTTTGTTGGCGAACTACAACTGCGTTTCGATGCTGAGGGACGTGTGGTAGCTCCTAAGGCCGTGTTCAGTCATCTGCCGGATAAACATCTGTTGACGCTAGGCATAGAAGAGGCAGAGTATTGGACAGTTTTCCCCATGGAGGCAGAATATGATCTCGATAATATTATTCTGTCGAGGCTCCCACCTTCATCGAAGTATCTCTATGCAACGTACCGTATTAACTCCATCCTCATTTCCGGGAGTGCCGAAGACGACAGCACAGGAGGTCCCTCCAGCGGACTTCCGCTGCAAATTCGCTCATCACTGTATAACCATACAAGCGGCAGTTATACCAATACGACGCGCGACACGATCGTCATGACGATCAAAGGCTACTTCCAACTTCAGAGCACACCAGGTCTCTGGTACTTGGGCGTGCAACCGGGGGCCATCGCGCGAGCGTTTTATATTTCTCATCACAACGACGACCCAGTGCTTGACGTAGCAGTCGGTTCTGTAGGGCGTCACTTCAACTACACCGCTGGACAAAGCATTCCTGTTGTTGTTTCTTCCTTTACGGGATCCTTCATTCGACTCGGTATATCGAGGACGGCAGGTTTTGAGGAAGCCAGCATCGAAAGCATCGCCGCCGCGGCTGTCGAGGCGAGTAATGCCGAGTGGCCACCAAAGGGGCCGCGGAGTGAGCGTCCCAAATTTCCAACGCTTAATATTTTTACAGTTGCCTCTGGACATTTGTATGAGAGGTTCCTCCGCATCATGATGCACACCGTAATGCGCACCTCCTCAGATGTACACGGAGCTAACACAACGCGGATTAAGTTCTGGCTCATAGAGAACTTCTTATCACCGCAGTTCAAGGAGCTCGTGCCCCTGTTGGCAGAGCACTACGGTTTCGATGTAGGATTCGTTACTTACCGCTGGCCGTGGTGGCTAAACAAGCAAACGGAGAAGCAACGCACCATTTGGGCCTACAAGATTCTCTTCCTTGACGTTCTTTTCCCACTTAACGTAGACCGCGTCATATTTGTTGATGCGGATCAGATCGTGCAAGCGGACTTGCATGAACTGTACAATATGAATATTGGCGCTGCCGCAATGGCCTACACGCCCTTCTGCAGAGAGTACCCTAACGATGCCACAACAAACTTTCGGTTCTGGGACCAAGGGTTTTGGTTGAGTCACTTACGAGGAAAACCATATCATATCAGTGCACTTTATTTAGTCAACGTGCAGCGACTGCGGGCTGCGCTAGGCGGCGACAAGTACCGCGCAACGTACGCCAGGCTTAGCGAAGATCCCGGAAGCCTCGCCAATCTGGATCAGGATTTACCAAACTTCATGCAGGATGAGATGCCCATATTTTCACTGCCGGAGGAATGGCTCTGGTGTGAGACCTGGTGCGCAGGAGAGAGTAAGGCACGTGCCAAGACCATAGACCTCTGCAACAACCCTCTGACAAAGATACCCAAACTAGAAAATGTGCGGCGTATCGTTGATGGTTGGGACGAGATGGATCGGGAGTTGGAAGACCTTTCTAAGCAGCTTCTTGAGAAACGTAATGCAGAGCTCAGAGATGGTGCAGAAAAAAAAAAGGACAAGGAAAGTTAATGGATCCGATGGATTCAAGTGGGATGATGTAATGCGAGCTTGGGGAATGTTGCAGGCAAGTGAAATATATTGAGATGTGTCACTTGGGGCCCCAAATGAGTGTTTTGGGATGATTTGTTCCTCCCTCCCCCACCTTCTCCTGTCTTACAACCACTTGCGGTAGTAACGGGCTATGTGACTTGATAAACCTTCTTACTCCGTTTATTTTATGGCGTTGGCGTTGGCGTTAGCGTTTTTCTTTTTTTTTTCTTTTTTCTTTTTTCTTTTTTCTTTTCCATCATGAATGTAATCTGCCATGCAAGTGATTCACAGTGGCATGCGCGTATAAGGTGGTGGGCATGATTTTTCTTTAAAATTAGCAATGCTTGCCGGGCATTCTGCACCACTATTCGTGCTTAGTTTTTGCTTCTTGGACGTACTTGACTAGTTAAGACGAAGTTTCTACACATAAACCACACACACACACACACACTTCAACAGAAGTATGGGGAATTATTAACGTATTAATTCAAATGTTGTGAATCCGAGGGGGGAAAGCTGGGGAAGTATTGCGGAAATACCAACAAGAACCGTGTTCGAGAGGCAACTGACAAATCTCCAGCCTGATGTGCCCAAGCTGATGGGGGATTTTCTGTTTTACATTATTTACTACTGTTCTTCTAGCCATTACCTTCATCTCTTATCGTTGTTCTGTTGTTGCTTCTGGTGAATGTTTTCTTCTTTTTTTTTCGCAAAAGTGGCTGTAGGCGCTGGCACAGCGCACACATCTATCGCATTTCCCCTGCCCCACCATCTCGCTCACTCCACGATTGCAGGTCTTCTGTGGAGTTGGCTGTGGCTGTGCGGACTAAATCAAATAATAAGAGTTCCCTAGAGTGTAAACGCACACACGCACACATACGCAGAGCTAGCGGAGTGACAGTCCTTATGCGCGACATGGAGGTGGAGCGGCAGTGGAATGACGAAAAGAGTGCGAGCATCGATTGGAAGGATCCGGATGATGTTCTGTGCAACCACTGGACATTCCTGAGAATTGTGGATTTCCATCCACTATTGGCTCAGTACGCCACCACGCACTTGGAAGACAAAGAGCACTGGAAGGCAATATTTACGAATCCGGCGCGAACAGATGAGCAGAAGGAGGCGCTACAGTTTTGGTTGCAGAATGGCCTGCTGACGCTTCGGGAGAAACGGTGGTGTAGGGAGTGCAGGAAAGAGGGCCACACCAAACGGCAATGCACGGAAGCTAAGGTACCAAAAGGGGGAGGTGTTTTGGAAAAGTTTGCGGCTCACCGTGCGGAGATTGAGCGCTACCGACTGATGCAAGAAAGGCAGTGGGAAAATGATCCCGTTACTCTGCTCGCAATCAAAAAAGGTGGCGCTCAAGTGAGGGATGGGCGAGGGGGCACGCGTGATGTGAAGGTTGGTGGACCACACGTGTGGGTGCAAAATAATAATGAGCGAAGGGATCTGGAACCATTCGTGGAGGAACGACGGCGCGGTACCATTGGACGTGTGGACACAGAGCATAACATTGGCTTCGTTCGGGTGCCCGACATGGGTGAAGTTAAATTCTTTGTAGACCGCGTCGATTACGGTGTGAGGGAAGTTGCTGTTGGGGATGCTGTTACACTTAAAATTGACGTTAGCAGGGACTACCCAATAGCCGTAGACATCCGGCTGGAGACGCCACATGTAACGTCGGAGGATGTTTACAAGTTTATTAGGCGATGCAAAAACGCAACGCAGCCAATTGCAGTGATTAAGGCCGTTATGACTCATACGTTTGAATGGCCAGATATGCTGCGTCTGTTGAGAGATATGCCACCCGCCGCGTTCGTTGATGGTGTGCACACCCTTGTGGAGTTGACCACTTTTGTTGGGAACCGTGAACCTATCCACATTCCACTTCTGCAGTCGTTTCTCGTGTTATTGC
>NW_027123659.1:64783-68377 GCF_001457755.1 Trypanosoma equiperdum | reverse complement strand
TCTTCCCATCAATGGTGCAAAGTGCACTTGAGATTGGTCGGGAAATTTTGAATGAGGGTGACATGGCGACAGCAGTTGAACGTTGGCTTGAGGTGGCGAATCTTATTGTGCTTTTGCGGCAGCATGCACCGGTAGCGGGAGACGGGGTTGCATCGGTGCAAACCACTCTCATTTCATTGCTGAACGAGGGTGTGAAGGCTACAAGAGGATCTGCTGGAGAGTTACCGGGCTCAGTTTTGGCAGTAAGAAAAAGAAAGGTGGATGCCACGTTAGGGCGCATGCAGAACATGGAAGGTAGCAGAAGCACAGACATCCTCATTCCATCAGCGTCTGACTTCTCCATTCCCCCACCGCACGAGTTGTCTCCGTTCTCTCCATGCAATCTTCCCGTGAACGGTAGCAAGGTTTACGACACCACAGAGTCGTTCATCACGGATCACTGCAGAATGCTGCAAGCGGATACTTTCGAAGCAGTGAGCAGAATTCTTCCTGCAGCATGCTTCAATTTCCCTGATTACAAACCTACAGAGGAAACGGTATCCGATGTCCAACACGCACGTTTGTACCACAGTGTAAGGTTTATGGGCCGCGTCGTCACCAAAGACAGGGACATTGCCTGTTGTACCAGTTACATTCTCCAGGTGCAGCCGAAGAGCCCTAAAGCCCAAGCGCCGGTGAACATTCCGGTGGGTACCACTCTTTGCATCACAACTGGGCTCAACCGTACCGTCATGGAAGACGACGAGATCTTTTGGTGTTCCGTGACCTCCCTCAACAAACCACTACTGAGCGGAAACATGGTCGTCGTCTCACCTTGTGACAGCAGTGCAAGTTTTGAACTTCTCGCTGAAAAACTGCATCGTAACGAATCCCTGAACAAGATGGACTGTTCATTAATGTTGGTAACAGAGGTGTTCATGATGGGTTATAAAAGCATCATGAAGGCTCTTCATGCGTTTGTTGGGCCACTTGCCATGCCACTGCCTATGCTGTCCTCTCTGGTGAGTCCCGAGGCGGCCGCCCATGCCTCCGCGAATGGAATAACTTGTAAAGCAAAAAAACCTGGCGAGCTCGTCGCGTACATCCCACCCCACTGTGAGTTTGCGTTCCAGAGTTTGATTGCAGATGTCTGCGACCGCTTTACGTTGGACAAGGGACAGGAGGAAGCCCTTCGCCTGTTCCCCAGCTCCGATATTCTTCTTGTGCAAGGCCCACCCGGAACAGGCAAGTCGTTCATTGGTTGCCGACTGGTTGAGGTGTATGTCCGGTACAAACAGCTTGTTTCATCGGGTGATATACTTAGTACTATCGACGTGGAACAGCTACACTCCACTTCGCCACAGCACATGCTTCCAAGCATAGTCGGTCCTGTTGTTGTCATCACGTATAAAAATCATGCACTTGATGAGTTTCTCATAGATCTACTCCAGAGTGGGCTATGGGATGACGAGCGGCCTCGTATTGCACAGCATTTGGTCAACGAAATGGGTGCCACCAAGGCCGATCTCTTCCCCTGTGGAAAGCGCGTTGTTCGCATTGGTGGCCAATCCAAGGAGGCGGCACTCGATGCTTACAACCTTAACGCATTATTGCGAACCAAAACGGACAAGGCAATGCTTAATAGCCTTAAGGAGCGCATATATCTAATGAATCAAAGACTAGAGCGCCTAATCAAGGAGATTCACTATTTGGAATCGGGTCGTGTGCCCAAGTCACTTTTCGAGCGCTGGCTGACGGAGGAACAGCGGAAACACATTAAATACGAGGATCGCGATGAATGGTTGCAAGGAAAGCAATATGTGGGGAAGTCGGAAAGAACAGCAAATAGAACGCTGTACTTGCAGCTTCTCAAAACTCGCGTGGAATCAGCTTTGGAGGAAGCACAGCGGTCGCCACGTGAGAGGACCGAGGGTAAACCTGAAGACGAAAAGGAGGGTGAGGAAGACGGTGCAGCACAGCTAAGTGTGTTTCAGGAAATGCGACGCCAGGAGGAGAACCGAAAGTTCAACGACTCGCTACATACGACATATCTTTCATCTGAGGCCATGGAGCTTGCGAAAAATCCTCCCACCTGTCCTGAAGGTGTCCCAGAGGAGTTGCTGTCACTGTGGAGTCTTGATCCTGTTCTACGCCATGAGTACTATGCCTACCTCATTCGGAAGTGTATTTCCGTTAAGGCAAGGGACTGTCTATTAATTATGGATGCAATTAGTAACGTCGTGACAATACGTGATCACGTTGTGAGTGAGCTGAAGCTTGAGCTTCTACAGGGGGCGGATGTAGTTGGCCTCACAACAACTGGTTGCGCCAGCAATCAAAACCTTCTCCGATCCCTCCGGCCGACTATTTTGATAGTTGAAGAAGCAGCAGAAGTGCTTGAGTCACAGTTACTTGCGTGCATGACAGACTCCCTCCAACAGGTGGTGCTCATCGGTGACCACTTCCAGCTTCGACCAAAGGTAGAGACGTTTTTATACGAAAAATTTAATCGATTAAATATGTCGCTCTTTGAGCGCCTTTCTTCGCGTATGCGGCCGATCTGTTTGAGAGAGCAACGCCGCATGCATCCTCTCATCTCCCGCTTGGTCCGGCCGTTTTACGGTCCTAATATGCTGTTGGATAACAAAGACCTCTACAAACGGCCGTTTGTTTGTACTAAAGGTGTATTGCATACTGACGCTGTCCCCGGTCTGGCACGCCGTGTATTTTTCTGGCGTCACAGTCAGCCGGAGTCGGAGGCCCCAGGAAGCCGAAGCAAGGTGAATTTGTTGGAGGCTGAAATGGTTCTGAAACTTGTCGCTCACCTCACCACCGAGGGGGTACACCAGAAATCCATTACGGTCATTACGCCTTATTTAGCACAATTGAGGTTGCTACGTACGACCCTCCGACTGCACGCCTTCAGTGATGTCTGCGTGAGCACGGTGGATCTTTTTCAGGGTGATGAGAACGATGTTGTGATACTTTCTTTGGTGCGTACAGAACGGTTGACGGAGTTCTTAAAAATGCGCAACCGCATGATCGTGTGCTGCAGCAGAGCCCGTTTCGCAATGGTGATGATTGGAAATGACGGCCTTCTTGAGCAGTCCACACATTGGAAGCAGGTGCTTGACACGCTGCGAGATGACCAGTGTGTTGGTGATAAGCTTCCAGTTACACGCTTTTTATCCCCTGGGGAAGAGGTCATGATGAGCGCAGATTAGTAGGAGCCAAAAGAAAGAGAGGAGTCGTTGCTCAAAAACGTGTGGGTGTGACTCCTTTAAATATCGCGGTGACACCACAGGAAGGGAACCCCTGCCGCGTCCTCTTTTCTTCCGCACTCTTTTCATACAAACGAAAACTCCACCCGCTATGTCATCTTAGTTGCCGTTGTTGTTGTCCCCAGTTGGCTCGTGAATCGGCGCATGCGATTCGTTTTCTCATCTTTGACAAAGAAAAAGTGTACATGTGACTCCCTTCCCCTCTTTTCGTGTCTTCGCAGCTTCGTTTCTACCGTGTTCCCCCCCTTTTTTTTGTTATTTGGTTTCTTGTCTTCGTTTTTGCTATTCAATTCATTCAACTAACTAAAAGTACGGAAAGTCTTAAACTAGTTGT
>NW_027123659.1:50759-64773 GCF_001457755.1 Trypanosoma equiperdum | reverse complement strand
AAAAAAAAGAGAGCTCCACCTCCACGTGCGCCCCCTAACCCTGACGACGGAGGGGAAGGAAAAGGGGGGAAAAGACTGTGCGGTCGTAATTTGCTTTGGTTTTTTCTTCCTTCGCTCACCACACAATGACTCTTGTCGCAGATTCCGATTATCCACGCGTTATAAGTGCGCTTCACGGCCTTGAGACACGACAAATTCGTGTGGGTAAAACCGTCACGGCGGCGTTCCACCAGATCACTGACGCAATTCTTGCTTCCCGCCCATATGACCGCATTGTGGTGGAAAGTGGCACGTACTTCGAAAACATCACCATAAAGCATCCACTAGAATTGTGCGGTGCAAAGGATGCGGAGCCTCCCACCATTGTTTCTGTGGGCCCTTGCTTGGTAGTTGACGTGGATGGGCCGATCATTTTGCACGGCCTGAATATCACAGCGAAGGGAAATCGTGCTTCGGAAAATCAAGCTGTTGTAGTTAAACGGGGCAACCCGCGCATTGAAGAATGCGATATGACTTCTCTGTATGTAAAAAATGACTCCAAACCGCATGTATCGCACTGCCGTATTCACAGCTCGCGCCATGGGGTTGGAATTTCTGTCATTGGAAACGGCAGCGGGATTTATGAGCATAATCACATCTTTGACCACGAGGGTGAGAGCCTCTATTTCGACACGGCAGGAAAGCCGATCGTACGCCACAATCGTATTAGTGAAACCAAAGGGCGGAGCGGCGTGGTTGTGCACATGAGTGGGCGTCTCTCTGGGACGACGGAGGTGTTATTTCATGACAACATTATTACTGGCGGTGGGGAGGCGGCCAGTAATTCTCAGGTGGATCAAGTACCCACGCACTCACTTCAAGTTTTGCTGAAGAGGGTCGCACCCGAAGGTGCGGCTCTGGTGCGTGTGGTTCACAATGCCCACCCTGTTATGGTGTCCAATATGTTGTCTAATGGTGTAACAGGGTTCCGTATTAACGACTGCAGACTCTCCCCCGAGTGCTTTTGTGGCAACCGCATAGGCAACTGTAGTGCCTGGGGTATTGTTGTGGGCGGGGACTCTACAGTTACAGTCGATGGAAATGATGTTCAGGGCTGTGGTGCTGGAATTTACGCACGCACCACCCATGTACGTGAAGAGAGCAGCGGTGGCGATGGTGAGGATGCCATTGGTCCATGTGTCTCAATATGTAGATGTAATTTGCAGTGGAACTCTTATTATGGGTTTGTCATTGATCGTTCAGCGGTTAAGGTTAACGAATGTAATGTAGCAGAGTCATCAACAGGTATGGCTTTTGTCGGAGACTGTACGGGAAGTGTTGTTACACAAAATGTGCTCTCCAGAAATAGCGTCACCGGATTCTCTATCTGCAATCATGGTTCGGTGGTTATCGACGACAACCTTGTCTCTGGGTTCAATGAAAGTATGTACGGTATTTTTATACAAGATAACTCAAATGTAGTCATCCGAGGGGTGAAAGTGTCGAGGATGGCGACAGCGATTACAATGTCGGGAGGAAGCCGGCTCGTCCTGGAGAACAGTTCCATTAAGGATGTGTCCGTGCATCACATTGTTATTGAAGAGTCAAGTCAGGCAACACTTAGCAGAAATACATTGAAAGGAAGCGGCGGCGCCTCCGTTGTGGTAACGGGCCGCAGCAACTGCCATCTCGTTGGTAACTCCCTGCTGATTAGCCAAAAGGAAGGTGTACTTGTAGAAGAAGGCTCGAGGGCAACTATTGAAAAAAACAACTTAGGTTCCATGCGGGAGGTCATTTACGTGAAGAAACAAAGTACAGCTCATGTGCGGGGAAATGATGTAGCAATTTCTCGCTACGGCGTTGTCGTGGCGGGTCCGGGAAGCGAATGTACGGTTGTTGGTAATAACTTCCGTGGCTTGACGGGACCAGGAGTATACGCCTTCGAAATGGGCACCGCTACCATAAGCAGTAACCATATGCGCGACTGTTCCGCTACTTGTATTCAGGCAGGGACAGGCGCTGAGGCACTCATCGAGGGGTGCACGTTTACGGATTGTAGGAGTGGTGTTGTCAATGCTGACGGAGCCGAAACGCATTGCAGGGTTGTAAAGTGCCACATGAATCGGGTTGGCCACGGCATCCAGTATACAGGAGCGGCCAAAGGCGTTGTCGAAGAAAATAGCATTAACTCATGTAGAGATTTTGGCGTTTCTTGTGAGTCGCATACACCCGTAGTAGTACGAAAGAACACGATATCTGATTCGGCAGTCGGTTTGAATCTTTGTGCAGAGGGTACTTTGAGTCGACTCATTATCAGTGGGTGCAAGACGGGAGTGCTTGCCAAGTTCGGGGCTTCCGACAAAGTCAACGATATCCAGGTGTTGAATTGCAGCATAGGGATTACATTTACGCGGGGGACAATGGTGTCACTCGACACTGTAAAAGTTAATGCCTGCCAAAAGTACGGTATTGTTGTTGCAGGCCCCTCTCCCAATGCTACAGTTGTTCAGGCCACTGTTGAGAAGTGTGGCGTGGCTGGAGTCGCTATATTAGAAAACGGTGCTTGTTCATTAGAGCAGTGTGTCATTAACCGTAATGGAAAGGGCGTGCTGCTCAGGCAGCCGGACAATGTTAGCTTCAAGGACTGCTTTATTGCACAGCAGCGTCAGGGTGTTGTGGCGATTCCCGGGGAGGGTGAACGCATCAGGGAAACTTCTTTCTCCAGACCGGTGAGAGAAGGGAGTGCGCTGTTCCTCAGCTGTACCATTGGAGGAGACGAATGCGAGGAGGGCGTTGTGGCCGGTGATTGTGATACCACGCTGTACTTCGAAAAGTGCAGGATCGGTGCGGGCATTGCGGAGAAAGGTGTTGGTGTTGTCGTGAAAAGCGGTGCTGTGGTGCGCATGAATAGGTGTGACATCACAAAATGTTCGAGAGCTGGATTTCTCGCTTCTACGGCTGCACGGCTTTTGGCGGAACGGGTAACCGTGGAGAAGTGCGCAATTGGAGTGCTGTTTGCGTCACCAGCTGACGAAGAGACAATGGCAATACAGGAATTGGACAGTGAGGCGCAGGCGTTAGTTGAAGAGTGTCCAACAGAAACTCACACGAGTGGAGGCAGCAATAGGATTATTGATGTTGAACTCGGTGGCAGCATACTCAGGTGGGCGACTTTTAGAGATCTCACAATTAGTCGTTGTGAGAACGCAGGGGTATGGTACATGTCCCAGAGTGTTGGTGAAATCACGAAGTCAACCGTTCAGGAGTGCACAACAGGGATTGTGGCAGAGCATGGCAGCCGAACGATCCTGCAGGCGGTACAAGTAAGTGGATCGAGGGGCCGTGGCGTTCTTCTTCCCGCAAGACTTTCAAAGGAAGCAGAAGTCACGTTCATCACCATACAAAACTCGGAGAGCCACGGTGTGGAGATTACTGCAGACGAAGCGGGCGATGATAGTGATGATGTGGCGCTCGTGAAAGTTAAAAACTGCGAAATATTCGATAATAAAGGCAGCGGAATTGTGCTTCAATCCAGTGTAACATTGGAAAGCTGTTGCATCAGCGGTAACGAGTGCAGCGGAATACTCTGCAGTGGGAACGATTACCAAGGGAACCTCCGTCCACATATCTCGCTCTGTCAGCTAGAAAACAACAAAGAGGCGAATGTCATCGCTGCGGGAGGCTGTATACCTGAGTTGCACAGCTGCGTTTTAGAGGGTGCAGGCGTTGGTGTGCGTGTGGAATCGGCTGTCAGTATGGTGAAATGCATTCTACGATATATGGGCGTCGCTGCCATGTTTACGCATCCTGAATCTTCTCCTAGTGACAGTGGCTTCATTGATTCCCATCTTTCACGATGCGTGCTTAAAGACAACGGAATAGGTCTCTCGTGTCACTGGAATGCACCTGCATCTGATGAAAGCAGAATACTTGTAGAAAACTGCATGTTTGACAATAGCACTAAGGCGAGTGTGGAGGTGGGACAAGGCCCGCTGGTGCACATAGTGGCGACCACATTTGAAACCTCAAGAAAGGCGATTTGCGTGGAGGAATATGGAAGGGTGGACGCCGAGGGTTGCGTTTTCATAGGCAACCTGCAAGGAGTGATTATAACAAGTCCGCAATACGTGGAGGTGCATAGGTCCCGTTTTCTTCGTGATGGAAACTGTGGAATCACGGTTGGGGGAGATAGGGGTGAGGTTCAAATACGCGACAACTGCTTCAAGGATAGTTCAAAAAAAAGTGTTCACATATCCACTGAGAATGTGCTCACTTGTGTGCAGAATAATATTTTTGAGCAGGCTACAAGCGGGATTGTCATGGAAGAGTCGCCTAGAGTCTACGTTTACAACAACGTCTTCCGCAAATGTGGAACGGCAGTTACGATGCGTAGCCCAGGGTGTTGTGGCGTCGTTGCGGGTAACATCCTCGAGGAGAATACATGTGGGTGCCTCTGTGAGACTGAAGCCAAAACCAAAGTGTGGCGAAATGAGTTCAGTGGTAACAAGAAATGTGGCATAATGGTAACAACGGGGGCACATCCTGTTGTGGTAGAAAACATCTTCAAGCAACAGGATAGCAGTAACAGCAGAGCAGTGTCTGTGTGCGACGGTGGAATAGGACATTTCGCGAGCAACCGGTTTATCAAGAATGTGTGCGGTGTGTTCCTAGAATCCACGGGGAGTGTGGTTATAGTTAATAAGAATACATTTGACGGAAACGATGTTGGTGTGCAGATAGGGAAAGAGACCACGGCGCATGTCGTGACCTGTCTGTTCCTTAACAGTGGTACTGCTGATGTCTGCGCGTCCCAACAAATAGCCCGAGGTCAATGCATATTGGCGTATAACTGCTTCTGCTCGGAAGCCGGTACCGCAGTCACGTTGGGTGAGCAAGCCGCTGTCATTATTTACAGGTCGCTGTTCATTGGATCTAAGGGAAGAGGGGTGGCCTTGGAGGGCGTGTCCCAGTCGATGGTGTGTGAATCGTATTTTAGTGGGCTAAGCCTTGGCCTCTTTGCCGGTGAGCGTGCTGGAGGCCGTATTGTGAACTGCATCTTCTTGCGCTGCCTCAGGGCAGTAGAGGCGTGCCAGCACGCAAAAACCGCCTTTCACGACTGCTTCTTCTTCGCCCGTTCAAGTGCTCAACCGGGGATGGTAACGCTGAACAAGCACGCCGAACCAGTCTTCTCGCACTGCGAAATCATTGGTACGGATAAGAGCTCATCTCCGCTGTTGTGCTCCGTTGGGAACGGCGTTGTAGAAGAGTGTCTATTTAGTTCGGGGAATACCTCCGTGTCACTGGGTTCCGAATGCAGTACAAAACTTAGTGGGAACAAATTCCTACGGGGTATTTATGGGGTCGTACTGCTCGCTGAATGTGCACCGACGATGGATGGAAACACTTTTGACTCGCATGATAAGGCGGCTGTGAAAATTATGAGCCACGCGGGTGGCGTTATGAGAGAAAATGCCTTTGTGCAACCAATCGAAAATGGTGGTATTCTTGCCGGTGCAAATAATGTGGTTATAGAGAATTCCAAACATATTGAGGCTACTTCCATCGGGGAGAAGTCGGGCAAGAGGGTGGGGAATCACGCCGCTGTGGAGGAAAGGTTTCTAACCACCCTCGCGAAGTGGTTGCGGGCAGCACCGGCTTGGACAAGAAATGATTTGAGGGGGATGCCAAGCGCAGCAACCCTTCCCCCAGTTATACGAGAGAGTTTGAACACAGTGGAAGACGATGAGAAAGAGGGAGATCAGGCCGAGGGCGGGGAACAAGGCGGGGTTCAGCCACAGATGTCAAGGGCCAACAGGGGTACAGATGAAAAAACGCCGGGAGGTGAGGGGGCACAGGCCGATGTGAAGCAGAAACGAGCCCCGGTAGTCGGGAGGGGGGCCGGAAGGAGAAGGAAGATACCACCTTATGAGTTCACCCCCGACAACGATATATCCCGTGCCTCGGAAGATATTGTGAATGAGCTACAGTCGTGGTTAGAGGGGAGCAACATCACGCTGATAGTTGAAGAGGAGAATCGTCCCACCACCGGTAGCGCAGCTAGCCAAACGTATAACAGTAACATGTTGCTTGGTGTCGATGAGGGTATATCTCAAATGAAGAAACTGCAATCTGACAAAAAAGAGAGCCATCAGCTAACCAGTGATCGCGAAGAGGACCAAGGCACATGGATGAGTAATTCTCACGTTACGAGCGTGGTGGGTTCTTCAGAAAGAGTTCGTGATCCATTGGATAAGCATCAGGACACTGCTAGTGGTTGGGGACCTGGCCCCGATCCCAGTGCAGACTTGGGCGCTTCCAAGAGCGAAGATGAGACAATGCTCCAAATACCTCTCGAGGAGCACTTGGAAGCCGTGACCGAGGACCCACAACTATCGGCGAGGCATGTAGAAAAAGGTTTGGAAAGGGCACCTAGACGTCCTTCCCCACCGCTATACAGTACCAATGTGGAAGTGCAGCAGCGCGGGCCCCCAAGGCGCGGCCCACCGGAAACGTTTGTTCGCACAATGGGTTTGAGCACAGTAGCGAGGAGGAATCGAGAGGCGGATTTGAGGAGAAGAAGTAGTGTTGCCATGCAATCAAAGAAGAGACGGAGGACACGTAGGAAAAGTCTCGCAGCCATCAATGTTGGACGCAGTCCGGTGCCAGGTGGGAAAGGAAAGGAAGAGGGCACCACGCCGGCTGGCAGCGAACGCCCGAGATACCCAACACCCTCAGGAGGATTCATGGGGATTGAAGGAGATAGCTGTTCTGCGCCTTCTTTCGATCCGTCACATCTATCTCACTATAATGGAGATGCAGAAGAACTTAGTGGTACCACGCTGGGGAACGATATATATCTGACTGAATTTGGAGTAGAGAGCGCGTCTACGAGAAGGGGGATGCCGGAATTCAACGGATCCTGTGAAAGCCAAGGTGAGCGTATAACATCAGGATCGCGGCCGGATCGGGACCTACTGAAAAATGTAACCCTGAATTTTAGCCTTCTTGGACAGCTGTCCTTTAGCCGGAACTCCAACAGAAATCCTTCACCGTTGCCGTGTGGTGAATTTCTTGGCGCAGATGATCACCGCTTCGACGGCAAGCCCAACAAAAATGTGGCCAGGAGCGCGCCAGTTGATTTGGCGAAAAACGACAGCAAAGGTGCCCTTGGAACAGGCAGCTACCAAAAGGGACCCAAGGAACACGTGGGGCTAAGGGCTATGATGATGGATCAGAGCGGGGATATGAAGAAACAACTTGACTCAACCAGGCCCCGTGCGGTGCGAGAGAGCGAAACCAAGCGTCAGTTACTTCCTGCAGACTCAGCAGGGGAAGCAATGGGGGCTCGTACAGCGCCAAGTGGCAGAACCGGGCGCGAAGGTGCTCCAAGGTGCTCAGTAGATCAGTTTGTGGTGCATTCAGGAGCAGCACAGCAAACAAAGAGGATTTCAAAGAAGGGGCGAGCCGAGAAGAAGTTCGTCAAGAAGAAGGTGTACCCCGTATCCGGAACGGCACGTCGGGGTAGAAAAGACAATAACTACAGCGCTGAGGAGACACAGACCTTCAATAAAATTTCACGCAGGGAGGGTGGGAAAGAAAATGAAAGCATGCTATCCGAAAAAACTGCGGAAATTTCAGCTACTGTGGGTGATGGAGGAGCACCCAAAGGCGGGAGTACGACGATCGCCGAGGGTCCACCAACACGGGCGTCGACAAGTCGTCCAGCATTAGGTGAGAAGCAACTGCATGCCAATGCTAGCGGACAGCCCAGCAAGGTTTCGTTGCTTGGAATCACGAAGAGACCAACGGAGCCTGGCGTGGAAGTTCCGCATGATGGGCTTAGCGGTTGGACGAGCACGGCCGCATCCGAGAGTTATACGTGCGGTCTGTCGGTGGGCAGTCGCGAGGGACTCCGCACAGGTGCTTCGGGGCGTGCCGTTGGAAATACGACTTGTGCTGGGGCTGCTGATGGCTCATTACTGCTGAATCGGATGGGCCACGCAATGTCAAGTCGCGCAGTTACGCGAGAGGGCGAGGGTAAGGGTGGGCTGTCACCGTCCGCTGACAGAGCTAAAGACCACCTTGTGAAGGAGTCGCGAACGATTCCATTCAGTGGCGAGAAGGGATCCTTCGCTTCACCGAATGAGAGGTCACAGGACTTTGCTCGTGGAAATAAGAATGTTACTGTTCCGCAGCTCTCGATTGGGGTACTAAAGGACAAGGAACGCAGCACGCCTTCCCGCCGTGAAGCGGACGCCCCATCGGCTACGTATCCAAAAGCCAACCGCGAGCATGTGCCGCATGATGCTGCTGAGCCGCTAAAGCTGAAGCAGGCGGGGAAGTTAAGAAACCAAACTTGTGGAGAGGGGAAAGGCTACCCTCTGTACCCTCCAGGGGATATTCTCTCACGATCTGGGGAAAGTCAAGGGTGGGAAAGCGGCGCAACGTTTTGGAAACCTGTGGGTCAGCTTTCTGAAAATGGCAGGGCGATGCTTGGAGCACTTCAAAACGAGGTGTTCGCGGGTGAAGCCAATGTTTTCGACCCCCCATGGGGAGATGTAACCGGACCCAAAGAAACTGAGGTGTTCTCTCTCGCGACTCCAACGACGGCTCGCACGGAGACACAAGCCGGAGAGCCGTGCGGCAGTTCCAGTGAGGCGGGTGAGCTAGAGGCAAGTGTTGAAGATGTCATCGCACTGCTTCGATGGCTGGCTGACATGAGGCAACGGAAGCTCATGACTCGCGAAGGATTTAGTCGTGCAGTGGACTGCATGAAGGAAACATCAGCGGTGCCGTTCTTTTTCTGTGAGAATTCAGCTGCAGGAGGCCCAACGGTAATGGTCCGTCTTCCCAAGACAGCCGATCAAGTAGTTGTTGTGCCACTCCTGAAACCTAACCAGAAAATAGAAATCGAAGTAGTGAGGAACACCCACATCTTACCCCCATGCATGGTAAAACCATCACCAGTTGCATCACCAAAGCAGGAAGAAAAAGTCAACGTCGTGAGGATTAATACCTGTGTAGCACTGCCTTCCTTAGTGAAGAAAATCGAAGAAACACCCAGGGGTAGCAGCCCCCCACACCCTGTCAGTGCGAATATGTCGTCACTCTCTACCGGCTACCCGCGTCAGAGCCCACCCAACAGCCCCGGTGCGAGCGTCGGGCATTTCGCCACGTTGGAGAGTTCGCACAGCTGCCTCGGCTGGCGTCCCAACGTGGAATCGGAAGAAAAGGGTGTGAAATCAGCACGAACAGCTTACACGGCAAGTAAACAACAAGTGACTGCGTCTAGTGGTTTTGGGAGGCGCCGATTTGCTGCGGCCATTCCGAAAGACGCGAACCGAACACTTGTACCTTTCAACCCTGCCGATCCAAAAGGAACTTCTCCGTTCATCAACGCTGGGAAAGTAGCTACTTTCATTACTGCCGGTACACCAAACGTTATCCTGTAGGCACGAAGCAACACAGAAAATAGACTCTTGTCATTTTTTTTTTTACCTATCAGGTGCGCATGTGCTTCCTTTTTTTTTTTCGCTGCATCCCATCACTGGTGGTGTTTGAGGTCGTATGCGCATACAGCCGCTCAATTCCTTCGCCTCTTTGTTGTTACCTGTACTACTATTACTATCCTTTTGATTGTTTAGCTCTTCGTTACTGGCGATGTCTTCACGGTCTCAGACACGAACAAAAAAAAGAACAGGCAACGTAATTGATTTGCCTAGCACATAAAAGGCGTGAGGAGGCAACGAGCCGTAATGCACCGATCTGTACCCTTCACTGGGGCTGTAATGTAGTCACAAAAACAAACAAAAAATGGTAAGAAGTAAGGCAGCGGACGCCCCAAAGAACTCCGCAGTTACCTCGTCTTTTGCTTCGTGACCTCACATGCCTTTCACCTCCTCCTTCCTATTTATTTTTCCCACCACTTCGAGCAGTAGGTGTGTTTGCGTTTGTAAAGGTCCGCCAAATGAATATCCTACAACTCTTATCGGTTGCATACGGTGGTGCAAAGGAGGAGCGCACGGCGGCCACGGACCAGTTGGAGCAAGCCTTGGAGTCCCCGCAAGCTCCGTTCCATTTGGTGACTTTGATCCGCGCTGGGACGGACCCGGCATTACCGGCGGAACAAAGTCTATCAGCCCTTATTTACGCGAAGAACTATATTGTTAATAAAATTGATGACAAAGCGGACGGTGACGTCGCTCAAGCTGTTGCCGACATACAGCTGTTGTTGTATGATGGCATCTTCCGAGTACCGCAAACCCACCAGAAGGTTATTTGCACGTGCATCAGCACGCTTATTAGTCTATTTCAGTGGAATTACGTACATAAGCTGATGCCGGAAATTATATGCAGCAGAGACGGGATTACCGCAGACCGTTCAATTGCCTCCTTGAGACTGTTGTATGTGTTTGTGAAGCGCTACAAGACACCCAACCTTGTGCCCATGGGGGACAAGTTGGAGGTCTGCAGCGCCCTCATCACTGCATTGACCCCCTTCCTGTCCTACGGGGATTTTCAAGTGGACCATATGGTATTAAAAATTATGGAATGCGTCGTCGAGGCAGTGTTACAAGTGAAGCGTGATCATAGCATTCCGGCCAATGTTTTTGACGATTGGTTCAGCACCATGGTCACTTACCCTGAACGTCATTTTGCGGCTGCTAACGACGCCGCAGCGGGGGGCTCGCAGAAGGTTTACGAATCCTATGTTCGTTGCGTCAAGCGAATTGCCATGATATCCTACTCCATAATGAATGATGCAACGAAAAAGAAGAGCCCCCAACCTGTGGCCAAGCACTTTCTAGAAACACATGCACAGGCATTTCTCGAGGTTTGGCCACGCTGGTTAGAGTACTCGGCGACGTCAAAGGCGCGAAGTCAGCACCAAAGCACCGACATCGCCGCCATGCGTTATTTGAAGCTGTGCACATTTGATGAGAATCTCTATCGAAAGTGTCTCCTTCCCCGACTATTGCAGGTGGTGGAATCCTCGTTATTTCCTTATCTTTGCTGCAATGAAGAGGATGAGGCTGTCTTCGCAAACGCTGACGATATCTCTGACTTTGCTCAGTACATGTTGGAGGGGACCTTCGAGGACGGTGAGGTGTCCACGCGCGTCACAGCATCTAATACAATAGTAGCTTTCATTAAGGGGAATAAGGACTACCAGGAGAACCTGCTGCCACAAATGTTGAACGTGATTACCGTTGGTCTTTCCAGAGGAGACACATCGGAGACGTTCGCTCAGACCTTTGGGTTTCTACATCTCTTCTCGGCGCTTCGGAAGTATCTTCGAAGTGACCGTGAGGTGTGGAACACGCAAGTTGCTCAGTTTCTTGTTTCGTTTGTTGCACCGCGTATGCTTCCCACCGCCTTCTGCATTCCTTTGCGGTTTAAGGCCACAACGACTTATCAGCGCTACGTCAGGGCGCCAATGCGAACCGAGGATTTTGATTCATTCTTCCAACTTCTTTCCTCCCTTCTGCAGGATCCTGATGCCCGTATTCGGTTGGGTGTAATCGACGTCATGTGTTCCTTGGTTGAAATGAAGCGGGTCTGGCCGTATATAAAGAACGTCCTTGTCCCGCTCGTTGAAGAGTGCTTGGGTTTCCTTAACCGAGTCCATACAACCCTTGTGCCCACGATGTTGTTGTTCCTCGTTGAAAACTTCTCACCAGAGCTGAAACCGGTGCTTCACAAACTCGGCGCAGCGCTTGTGAATGTTTTTCTAGCAACTGCATTCGATATGGCGCACCAAGAAGAAGCAATGGATGAAAATGCTCTACAAGACTATTGGAGCGCAGATATGAGCGCCTGCGCGTTGCTCGACGCGCTGCAAAATGTGTTGGAGGCTTCTGCCAACGATTCACAGGTATTCAAGAGTATAATGCCTGATGTTGTGCGGTTGATAAGGGCAGTAATGGAAAGACCAGATAACTATGAATTCATGGAGAAGACACTTGGAATATGGCTGATCGTGGTCAACAATGCGAAGCCCATCACACGCGAGTGTTGGGACTTGCTTCCGTTGCTATTCAAGTCCATCGACTCAGGCATCGGGGTAGACTTTTTTGGATTAATTGAAGAAGTATTGGACAACTACATATCGAACGAAGCAGCAGAGTACGTTCAGAATACTGCCCTGATGGAGGCAACGTTTGGGGCGTGCGAAAAAATTCTTTTTCAAGCCGTGTGTGGTGTGAGCGACAAAGTGGGTGTGCCACAACTTGTTGAGGCGCTGCTCCATCAGTCAAAACACTGTGAGGCGGTACCCGGCTTGTTTGATGCCTACTTGCCTCGCTTTGTTTTGCTGCTACTTCGTGCCCTGGCGGACAAAAACGCTCACGAGGGGGAGGTGCGACTGCGCGTTTGGATCGTGGTGGCAGTGATGGACGCCTTCTACTATAACGCCGCGGCCACACTTCACATCATTATGGAGAATAGTGCCTACTCTCAGTTCTTCGACTCCTTGTTCAACTTCTTCCGCGCAGCGATAAATCCACCTCAGAAAACGAAGGGGAAGAAGAAACGCGGGAGCGGTGGAAAGAATGCGGATGAAGAAGTTGTTGAGAATCTATCGCTCCTCACGCGCAAGGTTCTTGCATTAGGGCTCATTTCCCTTCTACAATACCTTACATCGACCTCTTGTGTAACCTTCCAGAGTAGCATTAATTTAACCTCGTTCCAACCATATCTTCGACAAACGGTGGCGTTGATTCAGCACTGCATTTTCGCCAATCACACACAACTCGTACCTCGATGTCGCATAAGCGAGGAGAAAATAACAAACATACGCCTCGGAGTTGAGTCCGAGGAAGCGGAAGAAATCGATGTGGAGGATGAAGATGTGCTTGGAATAGATGACTTCAGTGACGGTGGTTCGAATGTTGATGACTGCACTCTTGATAGCGATGATGAAGATGAGGATGTTGAGGGAGGTGTAGATGAAGGTGACAACTATATGAGTCCTATCGACGACGTATGCGAGGTTACGCTCTTTATACAGTGGATGGTTCATGCACAGCAGGCTCTTGGAGATGAATTCACGCAACAGCTTGGGCGCAGCGTTCCTCTGAAAACGATGGAGGAATATACCGCTGCTGAGGCAACAGCCCGCCGTTACCGTGAGCTTGTGCGTGAGCTGAATAGTGCAATGGAGGAAGACTACAAAGTTCGCTCGGCAGCTGCAGCGCAAACTCAGTAGCATGAATCTGGGGACGGAAGGAACGAAGGTAATGTAATGAAATGAAGTGAATCAGGATTGAAGAGTATGGCACGTTTAAGCAACAGAGACAACCAACTTCTGGGGGCACATGCCCTGTAGATGGAGTTCAAGTGTGGACTAAACTGTCAAGGTGGAGTATCCTCGTATAGCGGTGGTGTAAGCGGAGATCATGTCTAAATACGGTGCAAGAACTTAAGAAGGTTATGTGCAGATGCTGTTTGTTTGTTTTACGCTGAATGTTTTTCTAAATTTGATTTCCCCTCGTTCCTGTGCGTCAGAGAGGGTGTATCTTTCCCGATTAAACGGCTAACTCCACGCAAATTAGGGGGCGATTGAACACGTAACCTCCCTGTTGTGCCCCCCCCCTTACGCGTCTGCAAATCCACATCCCATCGCTACGGGATTAAAGTTGTTGCCCCATTTTAAGTGAATGTCTCTCTGTGCTCTTTCCAATTTTATTCCAACGCAAGTTTGTATGAATCTCTGTGTGTGTAAGTGTCTCCCTGATTAACCTCTACCTTTCTGTTCCTATGTCTTCTTTGTTGTTTTCCCCCTCTCCTTCTTTTCTGTCACAATCCTCAGTTGTTTGACGCCCTCCAGCTGTGGAGTACTGGTTAGCATTGTTGCCATTGTAACAAGAGCAACGACGGGAGGGAATAGGAAAAGAGCATTGTGGAAGGACTGTTGAAACCCCCTCCGTATAGGACCAGTGGTAAATTTTTTAAAACGTGCACATCGACAGTCTCTAGTCACAAGCAAACAAAAACAACAGCAGCTGGCGTTCACTCGCGAGTCTAAAGTAACCGT
>NW_027123659.1:48535-50748 GCF_001457755.1 Trypanosoma equiperdum | reverse complement strand
ATATATATATATATATAAGGAAAACAAAAGGGAGGGAAATAACAAAGGAATAGTGTTTGTGTGTGTGTGTGTGCGGTGAGAAGAACGGAGGCATACCGATTGGTTTGGGGTGCCGACTTTCTTTCCTTCCGCGTTTTGAGGCGCTTTTTGCTATTGTTTTTTTGGGGGGTTGTTTGGTTGGTTAACGCCGTGGCACCTCCAGCCTTCCTCAACGTCCTGGGGAACTATTCACTCGGTTGAGGAAGGGCTCACACGCACATATATACATATATAAATATATATATATACGTATATATACATAGGCGTACACGTACGGAAAAGGCGTTGCGCCAGTGTGGGTAACTGCCTAACCGTGTTTGGGCAAAGTAAGCGACGGAATAGTGGAAAGGGGAGATAAGGAAAGAAGAGCAAAACAGTTAGCACGCGCACACGCAGCAAAAAGAGAAAATAAAAAATAAAAAAGGAAGGAAGGAAGGAAGGAAGTTGTGGGTGAAAGTACACTGTAAGAAAGGGGGAAAAAGAGAAAAAGCCCTTAGGTGAGCGGGCTTCTAGCACAAGTACTGTATTACTATTTGCCTCGCCGTAGTGGCATTGATATAGACCGTTACGCACCTGCTGCAATTTGTAAAAGGATACTGTATCCCCTTTTACAGGGTGCTGCACAATGGGAGGGGCTGTCGTCAAAAACTATGATAAAAAGGATCATAGTAGAGGATCGCAAGGGACGCCTTCCCGCAAAAGTTCGAATTCGAGCAAAGGTAATACGCCGGGGCGGGTCCAAAATTCTGCGGGAGTAAAGGACAATACCCAAACATCATCAAATGGCGGCAACGACGCGACACTTCAGACTGGATTTGAGATGTTTGTTAGAAAGGCACCAGTGGTGCTTAAACCTTTGCCCCAGCCGAAGACTGGTTGTCTCCTCCCCTCCAAATATATCCCACAGGCGCTGCCTAAGAAAGCCGATCTGGCGGGTGTCGGTTGCGACGATATAAAACCTCTGAGGAAGAACAGCGGTCAACTGGCAGAGTCGCTTAGTGGAAAGCGTCTCGGCGCTGTAGATGGTGAGGACGCCATACGGAAGAGTTCACCGAAGGCCATGGCAAATGGGCAATGGGTATCTTGCGATGATTCACCGGGAGCGGCGGATGCCAGTGATGCGAGCAGCGGGTCGGAAACCTTCACGTATAGCATTGACTTCCCCGGAATGCGCAGCCTCCCGTGGTTTAACGCGAACCGGAACCGGGGGCTCGTCAAGAGGCGGGAGCGGCCGCCGAGCATCAGTTGGAATGAAGAAGAGGAAATTGCTATAAGTGATGCAAGCGACAAGGAGGATAATAAAACGGGGGAGACAGAAACTGGTGCTACAAGGGCGGTGGCACCTGCCAATGCGGATGGGGAAGTAGGGGCGGAAGCAGATGCCGGTACGACGGAGGGAGACGAGCCGAAACCAGCGGAAAAGCCAGAGCGGCCGCGTCATAGGCCCATCCTTTTAGGAAAGATTCCCCATCGGAAACAATTAGCAAAGAAGGCGCTTGAAGACAACGCAATTTTTGCCTCCACACGCTTTCCAAAGTTTTGATACGGCAGTTGCGTTAGGTGTGTGTTTGTGTGCGTGTGTTCTGTGTGTTTCGTATGCTTAAGAGACTAAAAGCAAAAAAAAGAAGAAATTTATATTTATATTTACATATACATATACATATGCATACAATGAACCGAAATGGCAATGCAATAATAAGTGAGGAGTGAGGAAAACGAAATATTGATGTTGAAAGCAAGCGAGCGAATGGTGGTCAGTCTAAATCGCTGTTGCGGCCGCTGTTTCTTTTCTTACTTTATATATATATATATATGATGTGGCGCTCGCCGGTGGTAGAAGGGAGTGGAAAGATGAAAGGTGCGGATGAAAGAATGAAGGATAGGGAGAGGGTGAGTGTGTGGTTGAGTGAGTGATTAGAAAAGGGGAAAATAGGACGAAACGTTATATAAAATGGAGGAAACCAACAAAAGATAAAAGGGAAAGGGGAGCGAAGAGATAAGGGGGAAGAGGGCACTTATTAAAATAAAAAGAATGTATTTCAAACATATCTGTGAGCCCCTACGTCCGTATCTTTGAAGGGCTCGTGTTATCATCGTCAATACAGTCGCAAAACGGAGTGAAAAGTTAAATGAAAGGTAAGTGAGTGAAATGAAATAAGATGAGATGATATTTC
>NW_027123659.1:46942-48525 GCF_001457755.1 Trypanosoma equiperdum | reverse complement strand
GTGTGTGTGTGTGTGTGTGTGTGTTTTGCGGTTTATTCGTGTTATGTTTCCAATGTATAGTTGTTGTTTCTTTTTAGTCTTTTTCCGCTTTTTTTTTCGTTGCAACGGTCGTCACATTTGAACCCTGTGGAAGTGGCATTACGTTCCGTTACCTTGCTCTATGTTGTGTACAGGCGTGCGCCCGTATCTTTGACAGTCATTTTCGTGTTGCTTTCGTGTTTTGTGTTTCTTTTCATCCTCGTGTAGAGTTGTTTTCTTTTTTTTTTCTTAAATGCTGTGGTGGTGTCGGTCATTGGTCAGGTGGCAACTTGTCCTTTTTTGTAACTTTCCCCAGATTTAGTCCATTTATTGTTTTTATTACTATTATTACTAATGATGTTGGGGTGAGAGACTCCTCCACCGAACACTTTCCTCGCTTCTTTTTTTTTTCTTGTTGTTGGTTCCGTTTTCGTTCTCTATATTCATTTGTTCTCACTGCTGTTGTCACTTCACATGCGTTACTCAGTTGGAACCCCAACCGTGCAATGTGGGAAGGTGAAAATAAGAGGGAATACGTATGAATAATGTGAATAAATGGGAAGCAACCATACGCACACTTGTATATATATATATATATATATATATATATATGCAAGTGGCTGTAGTGTGTGTTTGCGTTTGCTTTCGGTTTATTTTTCAACTTTATCACGCACATGGAATGTAACGCTGCACGGAAGGTGAAAGGGAAAGGAAAGTTAAGTAAAGTATTTATGTTCAGCCGCATCACGTACTCCTTCCAGCACTTTCCTTCCCTTCTATCTTCTATTTGTTCACGGTTATAAATGCGTGTGCGTGTGTGTGTGTTTGTGTGTGAGGGAGAGAGAGAGTATGCACGTTTGAATATATATATATATATATAATCACTATATAGTTAGGGTATACTTAAATATTTATTGTTGTTGTTGTTGTCATTACTATTGTTATTATGACTATTCATCTTAAATAAGTATGCATGCATCTGGCATCGATTGGGGTTTCGAAGGGAGAGGAGACAGAATGGTCGGAGGGAAAACACGCATATTTATATATATATATATATTAACGTATATCGAATCACATCTGCTTCACCCTCCCCCTGTGTTCCGTAAGTGCAAGTGGTCGCCACGATATTATATCTTTCCAGGTGATATCTTTTTTTTTCGAAATTTGGATTGGGTTTTTCTTCCTTCTCCTTCCCTTGCGTGTACGCTTTTTTTTTCCTTTTTTTTTTCTTTTTTCTTTTCTGTGGTTGGTTTTGTTTTGGTTTTTCTTTCTTACTTTCTTTCATCCAAGCAAAGGCAATAATAACAAAAAGCAGCAACCAGCGATTTCGCCTTTATGAGTATGTTGATTGTGCTCCCCTTCTTTTCGTTCTCTTCCTTTTCTTGCACAGCATTATTGCAGTTATCGCTGTTGCTTTCATGCTTTTGACTTGACTTTTGACTTTATTTGATTTGGTGTTGGAGCCTAACTCATAATTTTTCCTTGTCACTTTTTTGTTTTTTTCTTCGTGTGTGTGTGTGTGTTGTGTTGTGTTGTGTTTGTGTTGTGTTTGATTGCCTTTC
>NW_027123659.1:34525-46932 GCF_001457755.1 Trypanosoma equiperdum | reverse complement strand
TGTTGTTGTTGTTGTTGTTTTTTATGTTTTTTACTCTGTTTTATTATCATCTCGTCTCCCTTTTCCGAGTTTTATTTGGTGATGTAAAATGTAATGTTTCACTTTCTTTTTGGTGTATGTGTTTGTGAAATTGTGCCAATAGAGAATAATATTAATAATAAGTAAAAAAAAAGGATGATAATAATAATAAGTTGGGGAAAAAGGAAAGTACATAGGGAAGGAGACGATAAAAACAAAACGGAGATGAAATGAAGTGAAGTTAAAAATAAAAATTAAAAAAAGATAAATGCGGTCGATGGAGGGCCCGGACCCGCCGCTAAACATGACTGCGACGAAATCTGTTTTCCCCGCTATTATTTTTCTTCGTCTCCCTCCAACAGGCGTTTGGTCAATATTTTGTGTGTTCGTGTTTGTGTTTGTGTGTAGTGCGGCTCTGTGGAATCCCGGTATTCCTCAAACTTCTTACTTGTTTTTGTTTGTTGTTTTTTGTTTTTGTTTTTGTTTTTCGTCTTCTTGTTTTTTTCCTCCGATTTCTTAATCATTTTCTTGTTGACTGATCTGTGACTTCCGCGGTCGTCGTTTGGTTTATTGCGTACCCTTTTTCGTTTGCTTGCGGTTTTTTTTTAAAAAAATGCTTCGAGCTGTACGCTATATTCCCCTTTATCATCATCATCATCATCGCTACTATTATTATTATTAATGTTATTGTTATTGTTGTCTCCAGGTATTCTGCTTGTTTGTTCCTCTATTTTGATGGGTTGCTTCACATCTCAGACACGTTTGTTTATATGTTTACATGTATTTGCGTTGATATGTTGTTCATATACTTCTGCAAGAATCCGCGGAAGCAAGTTGGTATTTTCTCTTAGAAAATGGGGTTATAGCTACCGCTCTTAGACCCAAAGGCAAACATCACTTCTTCTGAAGTTTTTTTTCCCCCCTTCTTGTTTTATTCCGTACGATTGACTGCCGGTTGTTACTGTTTCCGCTTCAACAACTCCTTTTTTTTCTTCTTCTTCTTTAATTATCCCCTCTTTTTTTCCTGTTGTGTGTTATTGGGGGAAGCGGCTTCTTTTCTTCTCCCTTTTTTTTTGTGTGTGCGCGTGTGCTCTTATGGGGGTGGTACGTGATAAAGGTGCCTGACTACCATCAGCGCCAGTGAAAAAGAAGAGGGAGAAATATCGAAATGAATTAGGGGGGAGGAACATAAAAATAAATTAAAAATAAAAATAAAACATTTTCCCACACTCCATTTTTTCCTTTTTTTTTTGTTTTGTTACTCTTCAATGTATATGTTAATGGAGTGCGTGATTGCCCTTTACCATTACGTATGTGTCACCACTGCTCTCTCTTCCTCACACACGCACAAGCTTCAAATACATTTATATTTACATATATTGACGTGCGTGTTTGTTTTTAAATGACGAGAATGTGTACAACGTGAAACAAATGGCTTCTTTCCTCGAAAATTAAGAAAAGAAAAAAAGAAAACGAGGAGAAAGAAAAGGAATAGGAAGGTGGACTATTAAATAAATATGTATATATGTGAAGAAAATATTTGTAACCGCATAATTCAGTAAATGTGCCACCCAGCACATCAATGTATTACCACCTCCATCCCCTCTTCCCTATGCACGCGCACACTCCGCAAAGGGAAAAAAAAATACATGCCCACGCTCGGTTTCTTTCTTTTTGTTATTATTGTTATTATTATTTTCTTTACTTTACTTTGATCCCCCCTTGTTTGTATCTGAACCCCATATATACACACACATGCACATGCACACGCACACTTGTGTTACCCGCAGACTTGTGCATGTGCGTGTCGTCGCATTTGCAAGCATTGAATCAATGGGGTGTGGAAGTTGAAATGGAGGAAAACAGAAAATCCTCCCGGGAGGTAGGGGTCGGTGTGTGTGTTGTGAAGCATAACTTGCTTCTACCTTATTGTTTTGTTTTGTGTTTTTCTACCTCTTTTCCCCCTCCCCTCCTCCTTCCTTTTTGTGCAGCAACTACACACAAATACATACACAACACACAACGCACAACGCACGCACGCACGCACGCACGCACACACACACAACCAACCAATCAGCCAAACCCGCCATCTTTTTCCAGTCGCAATCCTTCTTCCTTGATCCTTGACCGATGCTGCCACCGGCTGCTCACTTGCTCTCGTCAGCACAGAGATACACATAAAAATATCTCCTGTGTGTGTGTGGGGGGGGGGAGAAGGGAGGAGAAGGATGGAGTGGAACAACCCCTCATCTTTGCCTTTTTCCCCCTTCCTTCCTTTTGCTACTGGTGTTGTCGTGGTGATGTCTTTTTCTTATTTTATTTTAATTTTTTTTCCAAAGGTACAGAACTTTTAGTTGAGAGAAGGAGCACTTCAGTACCATGCTCTCTCAATTTGATGACAACCCGCTAGTGGAGGAGCGTGAGGGCGAGTTGCAAGGCCTCAGTAGCGAAGTGACAAATGCTCAGAAAAAGCGCCCGCGGGAAGACAACTTACAGGAACCAGACTCTAAGCATGAAGTAGCAACTCATGAACCACCAGAAAAGCAACCGCGCCTCGAGGAAGATGCGGAGGGATGCACAGAAGGGGAACCGTTCATCGGCTACTCCGTGGAAGCGGTCGATGATGTGGATGAAGCGGATGAAACATATGGAGAACTTCTCAACCGTGTGGCGGCACTGGAGTCCGGGCGAAGGAATTCCGCTTGTGCACAACGGTTCCAAATGACTCTGAAGACTGCAGAACGGGAGGCCCTCCGTGGTTGCATGAGTCACCTCCGTGCACTTCTGGCGGGACTTCAGGGGAAACGAACAAAACCAACAACAGCTGCAGCTGCAGCTGCGCCATCCTCATCATCAACAACAACAGCAACAAATCCTCCATACTGCCCTCTGCAGCCAAGTCAGTGTGCCCAAATGATGGAGCTGTACGGCAACGCGGAACGTCTTGCACGCCTCGGAACCCGGTCTCATTGGCTGAAGTGTGCAGGAGCGAGGACAAGGGCGATGAATCCGGAAGGATGTAGCTGGACCCCACCACTGGCAACCGAGACCTCAGGCGGCACAGTACCCACCAAACAATTTGTAGATAAAGGGAGGCGCCGATTCGAAGAGATGGAGAAGGCACTGCAAAAGGTCCCCCCAGAGCTGATCGGCCCAGCGGCACCGGCTCTGTCAGCGCTGAGTAACAAGTTGCAGCAAGTGTGTGAAACAAGTGATGCATTGTGCAGTAGACAACACGAAATCGAAAGGTGTGTGCCGGAGCTCATGGCGAGATGGAACCAATATTCCCTCTGGGGGGCGGAGCGTTCTCTTCTCATCGCAGAGGAGCAGATGATTGACCACTTAGCCGCGCAAAACCCTACAGCAGCAGAGGAACAACTCCTTTCCCAACAGCAACGCCAGCAAAAACGTTTGCATCAAGCGGAGATCGCTGTCGCAACTTTACTTGCGTCCGCTTCGGATGTTAAGGTGCCGAAGGTGTCGCAAGGCTTCCTGCGGAGTGCCATGCAACGCTATGAGGACTTGCAGAAACTGAGAAGTGCTTTGTACCGGGAGTTGGTCTCGTTGCGAAAACTACTGAAGGAGAAGTTGCTCCTCTCAACGCACTCTGTGGTGGGGGGCGAATGCTTCTTTCTTGGCGCGCGAGCCGCGGAGGAGGGGCGCAGATGCCTACTGCAACACTCCTGCGCTGCGCTTTGTCAGAGATCCGCCGAACTCAACAAACATCTTGTCACAGAAGTACTAAGGGGTTCCATGGCTTGCCCACCGTCACCAGAGCAAGAAGAGAAACTTCTGCAATACGAAGTGAAGTCCGCTACACAACATGCCTCAATCGTGACCCTCATTGCTGAAAACGCGCGCCTCCAGCAGCGCATCAAAGGTGTTTCTCTGGTGCAGCTCTTGGCCACTTCTGGAAATGGAAAGTTTGCTTCTATAGCTGGGAAATTGCGATCAACAACAACAAGTGTTGTGGGAAAACATACAACCCACCAAGAGGGGAACGTCCGTGTGAATGAAGAAGCAGTCAGAGAAGAGGGGGAAGAGGTCGAAAGTGCTGCAAACAATATCGAAGTGGAAGAACCGGATATATTGGGGCACTTTGTCGATGTCTTCGCTAGGAGCACAGAGGAACTCGTGAAATCAATCAACACACGCCTCTGGGATCTCTCAAACTTGTACAAGGATGAGAGGCAACTGCAAAGGGACGTTGCATTTCTCGTCCGCCTCACGGTGGCGGGCGAGCGCCTTCTTCACGGAAAGGTGGGTGTACCCCTGATGAGTGGGTATGCGGAAGACATTACGATTCTGCTTGAAGAAGCGCGGCTGCGCCTGGTGGACACAAAGCGCTCGGTACGGCAGCTTCCCTCACTCCGTACTCTTTGTGAGTCTTTGCAATCACAGTCTGCAAGTCACGCAGAGCAGCTACTGAAGGAGCACACAGCGGCCGAAGCGGTTCGTGCCCAGCTGTTGGAAGATCTTGAATGGTGTAAACAACAGAGTCCAGAGATGGCCGGTGGTCAGCTGGTAGTCGCGCGGAAAGAACTTCAAAAGCTGAGGGTTTCATTAGAAACTATAACAAAGCAGGGACATGATCCCACACCTCTGGAGCTGGAGACACAAAAAGCAGGGGAACAACTTGCTCAACTTCGGCAGCAATTAGAAAAGTTGCAGGAGGAAGTCGACCTCGCCGAGCACCAATTGCAGTGTCTCGAAGATGACGAAGTTGTGGACGCACAGGAGGATGTCTGTGAAGAAAACGGGGGAATAGCGGAGGAAGAGGAAGTGGAGGAAGGGCAAGAGGCTGAGAAGGTGGAGGAAGGGGAGGAAGAGGAGGTGGAGGAAGGACAAGGGTTGGCAGAAGAATATGAAGTGGGGGAGCAGCGGGAAGAGAACCATGGGGAGATGGAAGAAAGAGGTAACGGGGACGGAGGAGATGGAAGGGATGGAGATGAAGTTGTACCCTAAGCGTTATTTAGGATGTGCGGAGTGCACGGTGAGGGAAAGGAATGTGTGCCGTTGCGTTTGGTGATGAAGCTGGTGTCGTGAACCGGCACACCTTTCCGGAGCGGTAAGCCTCCGTTGACCACATCTTGTCGCCACCTCTCCGCAGGCGCACTGGTCGGCATTTCTCTTACCTTTTTGTACGCTTCGGTGCGTATGCCGCTTTAGCCGTTGGGGGTACTTGTAAGTGAGTTAAATATCCTAAATTACAACTTCGCGGGGTACCGATGGCGCGTCGATGGCCGTAAGCAAGCGGTCAGGTGGCTCGCACCAGCCTGTGGACAGATATGCAATATCCTTTCAATGCGTCAAGTATAGTGCCGTGAAATAGCAAGCAATGGAACTGCACTCTCCCACGCACAAACCTCCTTAGGCGCTCTTACGGAGAAGGTCATACGATTGAAATACATCACGAAACAAAGAAGGGGAATGTCGTGACAAGCCCTCTGGTTTAGGAGAGAGATCGTCGAGCAGAATGTCGGTAACAGATGTTTTGGCTGTTGCCAGAGCATGTCGCAAATTTCGTTTGCGTCGAATCGCCAGGCACGAGAAGGGGAGTACCTCTTGTGCAGCATATAATGAACACGAAAGCTATAGAGCTGAAACATTTTTGGAATTTTCACTCTTAACGGCTTTGGTGTTTCTGTTTCTGTTCAGTGATCCTAATTTTCTTTTTTCTCTGCATCCGAAGGTTTAGATAACCGAAGTGGTGTTTATCCAATAGAACGTTGAGCCCCAAAGCCGCGGGAAAGGGCACAACGCGAGGCCTTCGCCCTAAGTCCAACGCAGTGGAGGGGCTGCCGTCAGTAAAAGGACGTGCAGGAGAGTTTGTTGGATAAGGACAACCGAGGGAAAGCGCTGCAGTGGGCACGGGAGTGCAAAGGACGCGAGTGGAAGCTGCTATAAAATTCGATCCCGACTCTGGTGCGGCTTTCTGATGATGGTAACCAACACATGCATAATAATGTGGCCGTTTCGCAAGGAGCAGGAACGTGGTGGGTGGTTGATTGGGTGGAACCCGCATGGACTACTCGTCATTGTGGTCGCAGTTGTGCACGATCCGCGTGTTGAGAACGCGACAGCGGCTCTCAACAAGTTAAAGGAAAGCGAAGGAGACATTCGCGCTACTGCCCATCGGAAGCAGCACAAGGACGTCCCCAGTGCAACATCGCTGCTAATACTGGGCTGGATGCACAGCAAACAAGCAACACTGGACAAGAGTGAATATGCAGACGCGTGGGTTCGTTCACAGCATAGCCGTGCAGAGTTATGGCTGGAACTGAATGAGGGTCCACTACTACATCAACTGTACTGCTGCGGGTCCCCCGTGCAGCCATGCCACCTTCACGTCTTGCGAAGTGATCCCACTGTATCTTATGCCGTTACGTCAACTGCCTTCAGTGCGGTGGCCAGGCACGATCGCGGCGACTTAGTGAAGTTGGTAGAAGGCAAAATGCAGCCTATTTGCGTGGAAGGTGCAAATTCCACATTAGAAGGTGTGTTGTTGCCGTCGCACATGGTCCATTCAGCAGGACCGCGTACCAAAATGAGGCGGATGGTGGGCAGCGACCCACTGACACAAGACGAGGAGGAAAAACAGGAAGGGGCAAAGCAAAGAACAGAGGACGACCGCGTGTCTGTGGGGAGCTCAGGTTCGGGCGAAGGAAGCACTGAGTCACAAAGTGTTAGAGGTTCGGAAACCCCTAGATTTGGGGGGGAGTTGCATCCGCGGCTTGATTTCCCCACAAGTACTGACTATGGGGAGCTTAGCTCGTTACTACGGGCCAGTGCATACGGCAAGATACTGCGAGAATTGTGTGAGAATAAGGTTAGCAACGCCACAGATGGCACCGCTGCGACGGCACGTCTGTGTGCTTACTGGAAAAACTGCGGCAACAGATTTACCGGTTTTCTCACAAAAATACTTGTGGTGTTCCACCTCGTGCTCAAGTGGCCTGGGAACGTCTCGTACACTGCAGCTCTGTTAGAATTTCGCCTCCGTATGGTGATCCATTGGCTTTTGTTACTAAGAGGGGATACAAGAGTCTGTTGTCTTCATCCTGTGTTACCTCACATTCAACACAACGATCCTGCACTGCGGCGTTTCTGCGTCGTTGATTTCCTTGTTCGTTTTGCGGTGGACACAATATGTGGGATGCTTCTGAGTTTGCTGTTATCACACGGGAGCGGCTTATTGGTGACAAAGGCTGTGTCTTGGTGCCGGTGGCTCCTGTACGACCTTCACATGGAATACATGGACTGGTTTGAAGGATGGCCCGCAGGTCTTAAGATGAACGGAGACCTCAGTATGACGTTATCTTGCATCGCTAAGGCTGTACTTGAGGCGAGCTGGGCCTCCGTTGAGGATCTTAGCAATGTAGGCTTATTCTACAAGTTGCTGATTTTCGTTGCGCCGTTAGGTGCTAGCTGTGCATTCGCCTTCGTTGCGGACCTGTGCTTAATTGCCTCCCTCCACTTATATTTGGTATTCCACAGCGTCTCCTTGCCGTATCGGTTTGCACGTTTCATGCTCCGGAACCTGTTCCTCCAGTTCCAAGGCAAGAAGCATAACCCCCTGCGACACCGCACCGATACATATGACTTTCCCGTTGAGCAGACCCTCGTGGCAACCGTGATCTTCACCATTATTGTCTTCCTCCTCCCCACATTGGCTGTTTACCATGTGTATTTTGCTCTCATATGTATTGCCGTATGGTTGTTACAGGGAGCATTGCTGGTAGCTGCCCACCTCACACTTTACCTTCCACTTTATCCTCTCTTCTACTGGGCACTGTACCGGCGGCAGTGGCCTGGTGGGGTGGCATTAACGGGACCGAAGGTGCTAAGCACACCGCAGCATTCACGAGCGTTGAACCCGTTTGCGCGGGGCTCGTTGACCGTGGAGTTTGGTGTTGTATCGAAACCGCTGGAGCTGAGGGTGCTGCTGGCTGATTTCCTGCTGGTTGCGCATGTTGTGGGAAGACTTCACCCATTTGATATGATAGTTGCTGTCTTCAAAGTGAGGCGCTGGGAACGCACAAATCCGGGAAAGTGCCTCGTCCCACCATTGCCAGCTGACATTATGCCTTTGACGGGAATGACACTACCAAAGACGGCCGTTGCGTAACATAGTGGTTTTAACGTTAAAAGCGGTCGTAGCGGTGGCAGTGGTGAACGGAAAGCAACGGCAAGTACACGTATGCGCTGCAAATAAGTGTCAGGTGTCGCTAATTTGCTGATTAGGTACAATATGCATGCACAGCATAGAGTGTGTGGAGCATGCATTATAGACTCCATGCTTGTCGGCGATTGCAGCTGTGATTTATGGTGTTTAAGTCGCCAGTGCTGCTCGCTTATCATTTTCACCATTCCTCACCACTTCTTTTTTTTTTTGCTTA
Organism: Trypanosoma equiperdum; assembly: GCF_001457755.1. Lineage (NCBI taxonomy): Eukaryota > Euglenozoa > Kinetoplastea > Trypanosomatida > Trypanosomatidae > Trypanosoma > Trypanosoma equiperdum. The sequence goes on along the minus strand of NW_027123659.1, from coordinate 38,515 downwards.
ATACCGTTTGTGGGTCGACAGGTCCTATCCCGGAGCGACGGGTTAACTCGCTTAAATTATTTACATGGGGATTACCCATTTGGCACACATCCATCCACGTGTACGGAGTGTTTTCGGCACAGTGCGTTTTTAGCCCTTTGCGTCATCAGCAATAATATTCCTTCCTTTTCAATCTCTTGTTCTCATTTTTCCCTCTCCCTCACCCACGCCCGCGCGCTGCCTGCTCTCCATCTCCGACTGATGTACTTTAATCAAAGCAACATAAAAACGATATTAACAATAGCTTATTATCGTTGTTGTTATCATTATAAGGAGAGAGGAAGCGAGGTGAAGGCCCCTCTACACGTGGGAGGGGGTAGGGCCGGTTGGTTTTTTGTTTAAGGAAAAAAAAACCCGAAAGGCACAAAAAATAACAACTGGAAAGTGACCAAGGAGCGAAGTAAAGGCCAGGTACGACAGGTATCAGGCTGCGTTTCTGTTTTTGTCATTTTCATTTTTTTTTGGGGGGGGGTACGCGGTGGGGTACTTTTCAATATATCTGAATAAGGACAGGATATATATTTATATATATATATATTGGATTTTTTTTTCTCCTCACGTTACGCGGTCGCCCCCACTTCAAGCTGAGCGTACAGCAGAGGAAGGAAGGAGGAAGCGGAATAGGTTGGTGACACGCCACTCACTTCGAGGCTTTTCCTCTCCTTTTTTTCCCACTCCAGTAAATCACTCGTACGCAGCTGGGGAAAGGGAAAGGGGAAATTTGGCACAAGGAGGCGCGTGGTAGCACACTTGCAAATACAAATAAGCGCACTATTCGGTGTAAATAGCGAAGCGCATTGAAGGGGCGGCGTACAGACGCGAAAGCGGGGTGGAGTTAAGTCGTTGGTAAAGTAAGCGAAAACAGGGAATCACCGCAAGTCAGATACGTACAGGATGCCGGAAGGTGAACAGGCTATTGGCAACTATGTCATTGGTAAAACCATAGGAAAGGGAAGCTTTGGTAAAGTGAAGGAGGCAACGCATATTCCCACAGGGCATACAGTAGCAGTGAAGATGATTAATCGGGATAGGTTGGAACATGCAAAAATGGATGAAAAGGTGGCCCGTGAGATTAAGATACTGCAGTTGTTTTCCCACCCTAATATCTGCCGTCTGTATGAAGTCATCTACACCACCACAGAAATATTCCTCATCATGGAGTATGTCGAATGTGGGGAGTTGTTTCAACACATTGTGAATCAGGGAAAACTTCGGGAAAACGAAGCCCGTTACATATTTCAGCAGATTATATGTGCGGTGAACTACTGTCACAACTTCTTGGTTGCCCACCGAGATCTTAAACCGGAGAATATATTACTGGGTCCGGGTCTGCAGGTAAAACTAATCGACTTTGGTCTCTCCAACATAGCAAAGGATGGAGAGTTCCTACAAACCTCATGCGGGTCACCAAATTATGCTGCGCCGGAGGTAATTGATGGCCGATACTACGTGGGATCCAATACAGATATATGGTCATGCGGCGTTATACTCTATGCCCTACTCTGCGGGTCCCTGCCCTTCGACGAGAGTGACACACCATCGCTTTTCAGGAAGATCAAAAGCGGTAGTTACAAAATCCCCGCACACGTCAGCAGTGGTGCGCGGGATCTCATTGAAAAGATATTAGTTGTCGATCCAGTTCACCGGCTAACAATCCCACAGATCTACAATCACCAATGGTTCGTCACAAATCTTCCTGCTCGGCTTTGGCCTGCCGACCCCAGACGCGTGGACGAGCAGAAACGCATATCAACAACCGCTGCGGCGGCTACTGCGAAATACCTTAACAGGAGTGACCGTGAAGTCCGCGCTGCCATCAGGGAGGGCCGTGGTGAGGCATTTGTGGCTTACAGCATCATATTCGACGCAGAACAGCGGAAAATACTCAGAAACGGGGCGGATGAAATTCTTAACAAAGAGACCACCGAGATGGGGTGTACGACATACGGGACGGAGCTGACGCATGTGCCTAGGGCAACGGAGCGGGAACTGCACCTCGGTCTGTTGTTGACGCAAAGTCCTGTGATGGAGTCACTGCTCGGTAACGGCGATGTCTCATCCAACAAACACGCCTACAATGGGAGTAACTTCGTTCCCGCATCCATGCGGGAGACACATCACGGAGCTGCCACGGCGGCGGCTACACCGCCTAACCCGGGTGGTGTGTTTTTTATTGGGAAACGCGCCGACTCCTACGCCGAGACGAGCGGCACCTTGGACTCATCTTACCGTGAGGATTGTGGAAGCACTAACCCAATTGACGAGGCTCGGCCGGGATGCTCCAGAGACTCCAAGAGCAGGCTAAGTAGTGGAAACACTGAGCGCCAGCGTGTGGGGTCCGTAGCAAAGTCAGACGTGATCTACACAAGGGAAGAGCGCGAGTTCATAGTGAAGAATAATGTGGGCTGGCGAATCGGTCTCATGGCTGACCTCACTTCCTCTGGGGTGATGCGCGTCGTATACGAGGTGCTTAAGCGGTATGCTATGGAGTGGAAGAGCCCCACTTCGTTTGAACTGCTCGTCCGTCCAACAGCGGTGACGTTTGAACGGATATACAACCCCTTGAGGGAGACAAGCTCTTGGGACTCAGCAGAGGATGAAGGACTGCAACACACACAACAGAAACGTGCGGACAGAGTGCTGCAGGTTGTTATACTTATTCATCTCTTCCGCATTCGTGAAAGCCATGACGACGGGTATATATTGGACTTTAGTGTTTTAAAAGGCTCAGTGATTGCACTGGACATCGTACGCTGCTTGTTTTGCACTCTTGTCCAGAAATTGGCGTGAGCACAGGCGGTGTTAGCAGTTGTGTTTTAATGCCGCGTGACCAAAGAGTATAAGTGCTTGTATGTGCACATGCTCTTTATGTGCGAGTGCGCTCACACCCTCTTTTGGGGAGGAACCAGCAGAAAAATAACAAAGTGTGTGAACAAGAGGGAAAGAAAAATTGTGGGCGGTGGCGGGACCAGTAGATATGAAAGTAAAGCACCGCACGGTCATCCCTCTTCTTTTTCCCCTCTCTCTTTTTCTTTCACTTCCCTCTTTCTTTCTTTCTTTTTTTCTTTTTTTGTTTACACGTTTTGGATCCGTGAGTTTTGTGTACTGGTTGTGAAGGGGTGTGGAGTAAATAGCTATATGCTTACACGTACATACATGTGCATGTTTGTGTTTGGATTGATGTATGAATGGACGAATGGGTGGTATTGTCTCTAGTGGCTCTCTCGTTTTGAGCACCTCTCCTACACGGTACGGTTCCATTTGTTGTTGTTATTATTATTGTTTTCCCCTGCTTTTCTTCCTCTTTATTTGTATTGTTGGCTCCCGCTATACGGCTATCAGAGTGTTGTTAGTTTGTTTTTCTTATCTTTATATTTCCCCCTCCATTCTGTTATACCTTTATGCTGATGGCGGTGGCTTCTACTACTATCTGATATATTTGTATACGTTATTGCTTCGGTTTGCCTTCTATTGTTACCGCTTTTACTGTTGTTTTGTTTTTTTTTGTTTTTTGTTTTTCATTTCCCCCATTATTGTTGGTTTAAAAGTTAAAGCCCGCCCATTTGTTGCAAATACCTTAGTGAAAGGTATGGGGCGCGGATGGCCGGTTATTGTTACTGTTCCCCCACTGGCACTTGTCGCTGAGCCGGTGTTTACTCTTATCCCCTTCTCGGACTCATTGCGGTGTGAACTCCTGGTTTTTGCGGGCCCTTTTTTTTTTTGTTTTTTTTTTCTTTTTGTTTTCCAGTCAGAGAGAAAGTAAAAAATTTTTTAACCGAAGCGCGGCGTGTGTACGCTAGTTGGATTTCGATTTACAAGTGTCGGTCAATCTATAAAGTGTCCTATTTCGCTTTTTTTTATTACGTTTGTCGGAGTTTGTTTGTCGTCTTCGCTGTTGTTGATGGTGGTGGTTTGTTCGATAGGAAATGAAGTGGACAATGAGCATAAAAG
>NW_027123659.1:33573-34515 GCF_001457755.1 Trypanosoma equiperdum | reverse complement strand
TTTGCTTCTTTTTTTTTTTTTCATCTCCCCCCCCTTTTTATTTTCCTTTTCGTGTATTTATTTATTCGAACCTTTCTTTTCTTTTCATTTTAGTTCTTTCTGTTCCCCTTAACTTCTTTTACGTCTCATTTTCCCCTGTCCTTTTCCTGTCCTTTTCAACTCAGTAATATATGAACGATGGGAAGATGGAATCGGAAAAATAAAAAAAAATAAAATAAAATAATCGAATGAATTGAAACGATGAAATAAGAGGAGAGCAAGGAAAGGGAAACACAAAGGGGGTTAAGAGCAAAGAAAAAAAAGGTTAAGAGAAGGAATTTGTATGGTCAACATTGCAGCCTCAATGTGCGTTCATGAGCTCTGTAGTGTATTTTTGCTTTACCGTTAGTAACGATAGCCACCAGTTGGTACTTTTCACCGCTTTAATGCCGACTTACACGTCACTTTTCCACTCTACTCGTTGTCGTGTTATCTTTTATGTTATCTTTTATGTTTTGTTTTGTTTCATCTTTTTTTTTCTCTTTTTTTTCTTTGGGCACCGTCTGTTTTTTTGTGTATGGCAGGAAAAGTGCGAATGAGTTAAAGGTTGGGGGAGGAGGAAAAATGAGGCATGAGGGCGGGAGACGAGTGTAGCGGTTCCCAACCGCAAAATCGTGATAAAATGTACACGAAGAACTCCTTGAAGGAAGAAAAGGAAAAGGAAAAGGAAAAAAAGAAGTAACGGATCAGCGCTGAGTTAGTGGCTGATAATGCAAAGTGGATCATATAGCAATAAAGGAAGCAAAAGGAGAGATGCATTGAAGGGAGAATATGATGAATAATTAAAGAAAAGAAAAGGAAAAAAGAGAAAAGAGAAAAGAGCCCCATGCCAACATGACTGATTGACCACATACACAGACGCCTTCCCCTTTTACCTTCACATATATGGAACGGAGCGTTTAA
>NW_027123659.1:32967-33534 GCF_001457755.1 Trypanosoma equiperdum | reverse complement strand
AAAAAAAAAGAGAGAGAGAGAGACAGCAAAAGGGATTTGTCTATTTATATACTTATATATTGATATCACCATTTGTGTATTTGCGTTACAGGCAGGAACAAAAAAAAAACGTGTACAGATGAAAACACTGAACTTGGGGCAAAAGAAAATGAAAATGAAAAAGAGGGAGAAGATGTCTTAAAGATTTACTCAAACCTTTTTTTATTTTTTACCGCACACATCCGCCGCCATGTATGCAAATCTAGAAAAGGGGGAAAGTAGCTTCTTCAACACAATATTTGTTTACCGGTCCCGTAGGAAAATAAGGGTGTTGTCACTGGGGAAAAAAAAAGAAAAAAGGGAAATACAAGAAAAAAAACAGTTCACCACCTCTGCTCAAGGCTGCTAAGAAATGCTACCCATTAACACCTGGACTATCCAACAACTTTCTCTTTTTTTTTTTCTTTCTCATTCTTCTTCGGCAATTTTTCGCCTCAGCGCGGTTCACACACATCTCTAACGGGAGCGCAACGTGAAGCGGCCACGCAAAAGCGTATTGGGAAACGCATATCCTCACAGAAAACACAC
>NW_027123659.1:27942-32957 GCF_001457755.1 Trypanosoma equiperdum | reverse complement strand
ATATATATATATATATATATATTAGTTAAGGTGTCTGTTATCATGTTAAACCGCTGTTACATACCACGCGCACCCTCACGACGTAACGAGCGTCCCAACATCGCGAAACTGTTGTACGGAAAGCGCAAAAATGCCCTCCATGGGGCCAGTAAAGCAAAACCAACTGTCGTGGGAATGTTACTGCAGGTTCCGATTGCAGAGTTGCATAGCGCCACCCGGAGAGCGACTGGGATGAATGAACTCTCAAACGAGGCTATCTCTGAGGTACTGCGGAAGTGCCGCGCGTTAAATCGATTTGACCGGTCAGAGATAGTAGTAGAAGCGGTTGACGAAGCCAAACTGAAGCTGACCTCCTCGCACTACTGCACACTCATGGCACACGCAAATGATAACAGGGACAGCAAAAATGCGCTGCGGTATTGGGAACGGGCATGCCGAGAAAAGAAGGCCAACTCGAAGCTACACGGCGCATTACTCGCGACTTACCGATCATCCGGGCTGTGGAAAGATGCCGTACGACATTATGCAGCAATGATAGATGACAAAATGGGGTGCGATCCTTACGCACTGCACACGGTAATGAACGCGTGTCGCAGGGCTGGTGCTGTCGACGTTGGGCTCGCAGTCTTCTCTAAGGCAGTACAAAACGAAGCGGCACCTAATAGCACGGTGTACTTGGAACTTCTGAGGTGCATGCAGCAGACACGTTCGCCCAATAGGTGGGAAATGAGTCTCTCCGTTCTTCAGTCACTTGGTGGGACCGTTGACGTAACAGCCGGTTTGTACAACGCGACAATATCGACGATGGCAGGGGCTTTGTGGGAAAAGGGTGTAGAGGTGTTTCAGGCAATGAAGGAGAACAATGTGCAACCAAGCAAAGACACACTCGCTACGTTGGTATCTCTCAACCCAAACAACACCTCGCACGTTGTCCGATGTGTTACCGAGGCACACCTCTTGGGCATGCCTGTAACCGACAGTATGTATCGTGCTGTCCTCACAAACCTGACGAGACTTAAGCTCGATCATGAAGCGGTGCGCTTCGCCGCGCGGGAGTACAGTAGAAGTACTGAGGATCCCGGAAATCCAGTGAACTCAACACTTGCCCTAGGATTGGCCATTCTTGACATGTTGTTGGCTCACAGTCGCCCGAAAGACGCGATGCTTTTCTTTAACGTGTTTGAATCCCAACTCGGTAACATTGTTAGCGTTTCCACCCGTGGCCTCGGGACTGTCGGTTTGCGGTCGCAGCGTTGGATTGTTCAAGGTCGCGTCGCAGTATTGGATCACAACATCATCCTTAACCCACGCTTTGAGTCGCTTCTCAGCCACTACGACTCGCTTCTTGTGCCCCTTTCCTCTATTCGGCTGCTTGTGCGCCGGGTGAAAGAGGAGAGTGGAACGGTCAAGGGCAGCTACACAAAACATATGTTGAAGCGCTTGCAGAAGCTGTTGGAAGATCACCCGGCTGTACGTGTGCTGCCTCTGACCCACCAACTGAACGCGCATACATACATTGTGGATGGTCCCATCACACCAGAATCAGTTGAGCTGCTTCGGAAGACGGTGTCGGAGCCGAAGGAAGGGGCTCACGGCGCGGCATTTCCTTTGGTAATCCGCAAGAGGGGAGATTTCCCCAACACCTTGGAGACCCTACAGGATTTTTCTCCAAAAAAAGGAATGGAGGTAGCCGCCATGCGTGGCGAGGTTGCACTACATAACAATGAACCGCGTCTCTTGAAGTATCCGGACCGCATCACAGCTCCCGAGCGGGTGCTCGCCGTAGCGGCGATGCTTAAATCGCTGAATCCGGACACAAGCGTCCATGTTCTCTCAACGACAAGTTTGCAGTTGCAGGTGGTGGAAAATTGGAACAAGTTACGACCCTTCACCGGGTTGACAGCAGTTCGCTACCCTGACGAAGTGGAACTGAAGGCGCCGGGGGAACAGCGGAAGCAGCCAAAACATCCCGCTGGTGCCGTTTCCAGTGGGTTGCGGCATGAGACAGACGGACCAAAGCCCGGCCAACCCGGGGGTCTACACATGAAGCGACTCTTTGTACCGTCTTGATGATAGGATCGACCGCCGCAGGTAATAGTTAGCTCGCATTATCGTTTCGCCTGTTGCTATCTGTGTATGTGATGTGTGGCGGGAAGAAAAAAAAACCACGCGTTTGCAAAGTGAGTTTATTGGAGTTGAGCGTACGGAAGGTCGTGGGATGCGCCTAACCGTTAACCATATCACTCATGCGCGCGGTACCATAGGCGTTGCCTCCTTCTCACTGTCCATTGGTTCAGCTCATGCGACTTTACTGCTTATCCTTTCTTTCGTATGCTCTTTCGCCTCCACGCTTTTGTTCTTTGCAAGAGTCAGGGTGCGTAGTACGGATTGCTTATGAGTGATGATGCGTCTCAAAACTACCCCAGCTCCTTCACGGAAGAGTTCATCAACTACTGTCGTGCTCATCGGTTGCCCCCGCAGCTATTTCATGACCTAAGGGAACTGCTGCCGCGCATGCCACGCTATGTACGGATACGACCAAGTGATGCACAACAGAGAATATTACCTTGTTCATGTGATCAAGGCTCTCGGGTGCCGAGCGATGTTATACACGAGCTCTCAACTGCTGTCGGTGGTCCTACGGGTTGTGTCTACGAGGTGGAGTGGCTCCCCCGGCCGTATTGTTTGGCCCTTCCACGCGACACTGCGGTGAGCCAACTCGAGCTTTACCGGAGTGGAGTCGTTTCTGCGATGGATGCAGCCTCCATTGCAGCAGTGGTGGCGCTCCGTCCAAGACGAGGCGAAACTGTTTGGGACGTGTGTTGCTCGCCTGGAATGAAGCTGAGTTTCATAGCAGACGCCATCGGGGAAGAAGGGAGTGCTGTCGGTACGGATATCAACCTGGACCGGTTGTTCGCTGCTCGCTCTGTGATGAAGAAACACAGGGCCAACAACGTGTGCTTGTTTGTCGCGGACGGAACGTCGTTCGCGCTCCGTACTGCAGTCGCAGTGGCACAGGCAGCTAAACTTTATCGTGGAAAATCCAACACCGACGGACTGACGGCCTTAGAAGAGCGGCGGCTGCGGTATATGAAGAAGCGGCGGGCCGGTGGAGCTGCTGACTCATCAGATGGCACGGTCACGCGGGACGAAGACGACCAGGTAGCACTTGTTTTCACATGTGACGAAGCCAGAAAGCGCCTTGTTCAGAGTGGTGAAAGTGCCAATCAGAAACACTATGGGTTTGACCGCGTGCTTGTTGATGCCGAGTGTTCTCACGACGGCTCACTTGCCCACATGTTTCTGGGAGGTGGCACAAAGAGGCCATTTGCAGGACATGACGGCGATGCGGATGTTGCGTCTCAGGCAATCAACAATGAACAGCGCATGCAGCGACTAAACTTGAGTCTCCCAGATGGTAACGAATTTGCGAACGCAGAGGTGAGGAAGGTGTCTCCCCTACAACAGCTTCAGCTTCAACTCCTCACAAACGGTTATGCTCAGCTAAACCCCGGTGGAACCCTGGTGTATTGCACTTGTTCCTTCACTTATCAACAAAATGAAGGGATCGTCCAGGAAATGATGCACTCCGTTAATGCAGACGCAGAAACAATGGAACGATACGGGGGTGAGGCAGTTTTATGCTCGCCATTTTGTTACGAGCACGAGGTGGGGTTAGAAGCGCAGGTGTCTCCAATAGTGATACTTAGCGGCACGCAGGTAGGGCTGCTGAAGCAGCGGCTGGCGGCTGCGGGTGACCCATATGGAGTAACTACCGGTTTAGCGAGAGAAGGTGCTGAAGAAGTAGGAGTTAGGTTCTGGCCCCATATTTTCAGCACCAGTTTCCAGTTCATAAGTAAAGTATGGAAGAAACCACTGACATAAGCCACATAATGTGGAATAACGAGGGTGAGGAATGTTAATGAGCTTTGTTCCTTGCGTGTGTATTCGTGTCACGAGCCAATATCTTTCTCTACACATAATCACCACATGCTGAATCACTTCTCTCACAAATACCGTGTTCATGAACAACCTTGGTGAATATGTGTGCTTCTTCATTTAACGCCACATGTTGTGCTGCATGTTTAGCTATTGTTGATGTGTCGCGTCGTTGATGCCATGGCGAGGATATGGACACCACATTCGTGTACCTCTGTGCAACAGCGGCACGCAGCGCCGCACGCCTTAACCACTGATAACATACACATACGGCGTCTTTCTTCACTCCGTCCCCATCAACAGCATCACTTATGGAGGTTGTGCCAGCTGGTGACAGGGGTTACGGAATCTCTCAGTGGCAAGGGGACGTTTGTCGCATGTTCTGTTGTTGGGGGTCGAAGCCAAACCCGTTGTTCACCCTCACTGGGGTTGAATTCAGGAAATGAACTTTGTGCTACAGGTGTGAATTACGCCCTTCATCGCTCGTTTAACGCTGGAAAGACACTGAAGGGGATTCTTAGAGGATGTGCCGAGCAAAATGCGCTCGGGGTGGCAGCCGCGAGCGGGCATTGCTACACCTCCATCAACGACGTGTACTTGTGTGCTGTGACTTGTTCCACACCTTCGGAAGGAGACGTGTCTGCTGCATGCGGCCACGTCTGCAGCGGTGAAGTGCACAAGGGCAGTGGTGAAGTCAGTGATGCTGATGCATCTTGCAGTGGGGTAGCGTTCCCATGCGCAGAGTGCTGGCGCAATTTATCGTCTGTGGCTGTAATGCGACGAGAAGAAGGTGTTGTAGGACCCTTAAACTTGTTTGTCTATGCACAAAGTGAGGCATCTGCGCTTCGCAGCGCTTCCATAGCACAAAAGAATTTGACAGCGCGGCCGGCACCTCCCATCGACGTTACCGTCGTTATATCTGGTTGACATGGAGGAGGTACCTCCTTCACTGCTCTCTTCAAGCCACATTTGCTCTCCATATCCTTGGTCATATGGCGCACACGAAGGTGTTTCCTTTGCTGTGACTGTCTTCGAAAATAATTCGGTTTTGTAACCCTAATATCACTCCTCTTTTC
>NW_027123659.1:26571-27926 GCF_001457755.1 Trypanosoma equiperdum | reverse complement strand
GGGGGGGTAACCAAAGATAATATCACCGGGGACCATAAAGTTCTCTTTATTTTCTGCGGTCGCCAGCCCACGCAAGGCCGCAGGATGCAAATCGCAACCGTGCCGAGTTGGAACCAATTACTGCCCGAGAAGGGTGGCCCACGATCAGATGGCACTCACGCTATGAGAAACGTGCAGGGTGGTGAAGTGTTGCGAGGTGCCACTTCTCCTGGAAGCACGTGCGGCGGACACGCAGCTGCGAACTTTCCGCTCAGCGATTGGGAAGCGGAAGCTGTAAGGAGATACAGAGCCTTGAAGAAAGGTGATCTCACCGCCCATTCAGTCACAGAGTACCTTCACTCAAGTCCTATTCACGGTACACTCCTCCAGCTTGTACTTCATTCTAAAATTGTGCACATTACAGATTGGTACGAGCGGGCAGGCATTGTGGCGGATTGGTTTAGTGGTGGAACCCCCGCACCATTGTGCCTGCTTCCGTCCGCTGTGGTTCACTTGGTCGGATCCCACCAGTTAACCCCATCTGTCGCTGCTGGGTTTCTACTGCGCGTCGCTAAGCTGTTGCTGAATGCAAAGACAGTCAGCCATGCAGCAGATTCAGAAAAGGGTCAAAGGAGTAACGTGTGTGTTTTTACTGCTGATGGTTGGAGCGCTGCTGAGGTGCTTCAACGTTCCGTGTATGATTTACAGGAGTCGGGACTTCTGACGTTTGAGCACTTCTCATCATTTTTCCTTCGGGCAGCGTTGGACAAAATACTTATCGTTGGTGAGGAGCCCGAGTTATTGCTCATTCCGATGTGTTTCCTCATCCGCCGTTGCCAGAAGTTTTCATCAGATGGATGGATAAACAGTGAAGAGCGGCTGCGGCACTTGAACCGCATGTGCGACACGGCCGGTGGATTACCAACACATATCGCTACAACTCTCACCGCCATTATTTGAGTAATGCCGTATGATGGATCATTGTTACTCGTTTTGCAAGACATGCACCGTTGTTAGCGTGGGTGGTGGCACAGTTTTTTTTTTCTTTTGTTTCATGGCATTTATTTTCTCTTCACATTTAATTACGGAGTGGTTGTTGTTGTTGTCGTTAACGATCAGCTGCCGTATTGTTCTATTTTTCTTTGTGCATGGGGCTAGGTTTCCTTCTGTGCTTTCATACGTACTTATGTATGTGTGCGTGGGCGTCTTAACCGACCACATGCTGCAGCTCTCTGCTTTAACCCTGAAGTACAAGTGGGAAAAGAGGAAAGAAGGAGCAGCTGTCCATCAAGGGAAGGGGAATGGGTTGCATTTGGCCCATTACTTCCCTTACGTCTTCACTTCACCCGAATATGTTTGTGTCATCATTGTCCACT
>NW_027123659.1:18202-26561 GCF_001457755.1 Trypanosoma equiperdum | reverse complement strand
ATATATATATATATATATATATATACTTTTTTCCTTATCTTTTTACCTATGTCCAATCCCTCTGGTCAGGCGCAAGAAAGGGTTTGTCCACCTTGTTTTGTGCATAACTGGTGAAACAGCCGCCAAGGTGTATCTGTACTGTCACAGTGTTTGTATGCGTGTGCAAAGTATTCGCACTAGGAGGCGCATCCGTTTTTTTTTTAGGCGGTTGAGGAACAAGCAAAAGAGGGAATTGTAGGAGAGCGACTGAATATATAGATATATAGAAGCTGTATATAATGGGTGAAGTAATGATTTTGCGAGAAAAACAAGAAGATAGTATGATTGTGCTGAGCGGTGTCCGCAAGCAGGCTGACCTGCTCCTCATGAGCAGGTACTTCGTCAAACTTCAGCGGCATGTGGAAAAGGGTAAACGAAAAAAACACCTAGGACGATGTGCCACTTTGTTAAAGCACAACGCTGTTAGGAGGCTAGTCGTGACGCATTTTTTGCGTTGGTTTTACAATACGCGGCGCCATTTAGCCGGTTCGTTAGGGTTCGAAGGACTACCACGCATTGTTGTATTTCCCACTAACCAAGACTTCGTTAACTTGGGCGTCCGCTACTTCCAACAGTGGCGCGAGTGGCTTAGGCGGATTCGCCAGCGTCGTTGCACTAACACGGAACTATTGAAGAATAAGACGAGGGAAAGGCAACTCCTCTGCAGCTTCCACCAATGGCGATGTTTCGTCCATCAGCAACGGGAGGAAAGACTTGCACGGAGGTTGTACGAGCTTACCCAACAGAATGAGAAGTTACTCACTGATATTGAAATGATGGAACAGCATTGCGAAGGACAACAGGAGCGTGAGGAGGCCTTTAAATCGCTCTTAACGAATATGGAGGCGCACCGCAACCGCCAATTTCGTGAGCTGGAGAACTATCGTCAGGCCGTTAGAGAAGCTGTTAGTTTGCTACATGTATCATCCTGGGCAGAAACCAACTCTCAAGGAGTGGCACCACAGGCAGAGAAGGGGCAAAATGTTTTATCGGATAGTGTTGGGGATGAAGAATCGCTGCAGTTGTTGCGGGCCGCGGCCACGGATGTACACAAAGCCGTGAGCGAATTGCGAAGTGTACTTCCAATGGAAAACGAAGGTTCGGGAACTTTAAGTGACGTTGTTCAGTCCGTCTGTCAGCACATCTCTAAATTGGATGGTACATTCGATGAGTTGATGGATGAGTTGCACAGCAGCTCGACCCTGACAAAGTACATGCGAAACGTTCTGCAGAGCACTGGGGAAAATATTTTAGCGATATCTCAAAAGTGTTCCCCACCTAACTTATTCCGTGGGAGGGTGAACAATTTCAACCAAACGCCAACACCGGAGCAGAGTCGTGAACCTCATCGCCATAACGTGACGGGGGGCTCCTTTGTGGACTGGGAAACACTTGAACTTCTAAAGGATCAGCTGTCACATGGGGACACACTGATGAACGGAGTGCCCTCAACTGTCGCCGTTCTCGAGAACGTGGATGATGCTCTAAAATGTTTGTACGAGAGACAGCAAGAGGCTGATGAATATATGAGTAACCAGCAGAAGACTGCCAACTGCACAAGGGAGCAAGTGCATGTTCTCGCTGAAGCAGCGGAGCAAGCCGTGGGGCTGATCCAGAGCTGGTGTTCAATGACTGCCCAACATCAGCGGGACACCACCACCATAGATGCCAAAGAGGAACTGACAGGTGTAAAGGTGTGTGAACTGGCAGCATTGTTGCGGTATGAGAGCGAGGTAGCCTCTGACGCCCTCTCGAAGATACGTCATATCCTCCTTAGCACCAGGCCGCCACTCAAAATGTCAGCGCAGGACGTGCAAAGCAAAGTACCCTCCACTGGTGATGCATCTACTGAAACATCGCGATTTGTGTCGTACAGTGGCCTCGTGAAGATGGTGCAGGGTCTACATGAGCAGCAAAAGGAGGCAGTTGACGCCTATGAGACGGTGTACAACGAGTTGCAGCAGCTAATTTTTGATTTGTCTGCAATAGGCAGTGGAAGGGAAAGCTGTGCCAGCGTAAGCAGTGAAAGTTGTAATGACAGCAGGTTGAATTCCTTAGAGAGGCCGCAACTGTCAATATCGCGAAACACCAGCGACTACTTACATTACCCGATGAAACGGGCTGAGCCGATTATAAACGCGGTACGTGATTGTATCAACCTCAAAGACATTGAGTTGAAGGAACTTCGAAGCGTTATCCGACGCTCTGTAGTTGCACTCAGCGGCGGCACTTACGATGGTGAGGAATTTTTGGGCGAGAATAATGGCATTAACTCGTCTGTGGCGCGCTTCCCTGAGGGAACCCGCCTCTTGACGATGTGTGAGGAGCTCGGCAGGGCCGTTATGGAAGCAAAGACGGCGATGAAAGCAAATGATACCGGCAAGTTTTGTATGCATGACATGGTTGTTCAGCTGCAAAATAAGCTTAAGGGATTGCAGATGGTAGAAGCCGAGTGTGTGTCACTCATGAAGGGCTTGAATCACGTTAGCACACTGTACGATAATGGCGTGGAGACCGAGGGTCGCTCAAGCGTGGCCGCTATGTTGCGACGGTGGGAACTAACAACGGTGGAACAGAAGGTGGGTGTTGTGGATGAGCAGACATCGAAAGTAGTAGCTTCCCGTCACGAAAACATACCGGTCGGAGGTAATGATGATGACGCCATGCGATGCAGCGAAATCTTACGCACTCTCCTGCGCGGTGTACGTCGGACCGCCGAAGAATTTCTGGGGCTACATGGCGCGTGTGCGGAACTATTAACCGTCCTTGACGGCACACATGTTGGCCCCACCCATTTACACACACCGCCGTGCGACAGGGACATGATACAATCGCTCGCAAGACACACAAAGGAGTTGAAGAAAGTGCTCAACCGTCATGCAGCTGAAACAAGCGATAAGAGCAGCTGGAAGGGTAGCGTCAGCGATCGGTTGGTGATGTTAACCGCGAAGGTGGCGCTACTGCAGAGTGAAAAAGAAACGCTTAGGGATGAGGTGGCGCGCTGCACCGACCGGCACTCCTCTCTGATTAAAAAACTCACGAAAGAGGTGGATCGGCTAAACCAGGTCAACCAGAAGCTCCTCGACGGCACAGAGAAACTCAGTGAGCAAAAGGGGATCGAGGAGCGTCTTGCAAGACGGCGCGCGGTGCATATAGCGCGATTGTTGGAAAGAGTAGTACCCAGGGTGCGCCTCGGGGGGTGCCTCGTTTTGTGGATGAAGTACGTCTGTGAGCGCCGAAAACAAGCAGTGTACGATGCGAGAGAGGCTGAGGAAACGAATTCGCTGCAAGTAGCAAGAAAACAGCATCAGCAGAATTTGATTCTTAGAATGCTGGCGGTTGTGCTCAATTCACTGCCAAGCACCAGTTCCCTTGAATCCGAGGCACCTGTCACTGAGCTTCTGTTGCTTCACCTCATTCGGACTGAAAATCATGATTGCCTGGATGAGCTAGTCCAACGGAGGCTGGGCGCAGTGGCAGTGTGGAGACGGTCTCTTAAGGAACTTCTGCGTGATGCGGCTGCGTTAAAGGAGGAGGCGTGGTCGCTTAGAGAAGCGATGACGGGCTCGTGGAAGACGCAACTTGGGGGACTTCTTCATGAGGTGTCAGATGGCATCCACACAGCAGTTGCTTTCGTAAATGAACAGAGGAGTATGAACAATGAGGCCCTTAGGAATCAGGTATTGGGCACAGAGACGCTTTCACGCAAAAATAGGGAGCTCAAAAGGAATAATACTAAACTACTCCAGGAGTTGCTGGAGTTGCAACGAGTAATTGCCACTAGGGATGAACGAATTATTAAGCTAGAGCGTGAGAATAGGAATATCCAATTAAGTTGCATACTTACCGACAATGATAGCAGCACAACGATTGGCGAAGGCAAGAAAGACGACTACCATCGCTCGGTTGTCGCGGCCAACACGCACTGGCACGATCAGGAAAGGGCCGAGAGAGTGATGGTTTCAAGCGCAAAGCGGTTGGCGGTCGAGACCATCAACGCAATCGCGGGAAAGGATTCGGTGGGGTCCATTGCGGAAGTGGCAGAACTCACAGCGGAGTTGTACAACCGCACGGCGGTATCACTGGAAGCCATTTGCAACGCCCATCCGGCGGCGCGCCGTGATTTCCTTCAAGTGGCTGAGGCCTGCCTGGCGGATTTACAAAACTTGCAGGAGGTGCGACACGAGATCGTGGAGCGACTGCCAGAGCTGCTCCGCGTCCCGTACATTGACTAACGCACCGCCATTCCAACCCGTATTGGAAGTTGCTGACGCTTACATTAGCTGATCTCCGTTCTTGGTGGAGAATGCGTGTCTTTCTTCTTTTTTTTTTTTGTACCATGTTTAGTATTTTAATGGAAAAGGATATGTGAGTCATGTTAGATAATAAAGTGTGCGTTTTTCCTTTACTTTTTTTCCATTGGTTTGCTTGGTGTTGCTTCCCCACTGCCGGGGAACGGACGGTAAGGTGCGATGTAGGTGAAAGGAACAGCGCTTGAACCATCAGCTCCGCATCTGTGTGGCTTAAAAAGAAAAAAAGAAAACAACTGCACGAGAATGAGAAATACATATTGAGAACTAAAAGACAAGAGAATCCCTCTTGCGGCGTGGTGGCTGCAACTCTTTCCGTTTGCTTTGCCTCATTTTTGTTGCCTTCTCTTCTCTCACTTCTTTTTATCACCCCGCCTCCAACACTTCTGCTGTCGCTGTTTTGGCCACGGCACACCCCACGTGCGACGGGTTGGAAGGAGTTAATTTATCAAGAAAAACAAAAATTGAAAGTAATATTACAACCCGCCACCTGACAAAGAAAACTTTTTCAAAAAAAGAGGTAAGGGGCAAAGACTTAGAGAAAAAGTAAGAGAAGGGGGCTGAGATTCACCCGAACGAAAGCCATAGGTACAAGGTAGGAAAGAGTTTTTTTTTAAAAAAAAGGAATAAACATATCGCGAGTACATACGTGTACGTGCAAGATAGGGTGAGGATTAAGTAAGTGATGAGTCTCTGCGAAAACTGTGAGCTTGGCGAGAACTGCCATGGTGTTGACGATATCGAGGAAACTCTTCCCATTACCACAGAGTTCCATTACGAACCCATCTTTCAACCCTCCGATCCACACCATGACAAGACAGAATACTACAATATTCCCGGAGATTACGTAAAGGAAATCGAGGTAATGGGCCGTAAAGTGTTGAGCGTCGATCCCACCGCCTTAACCGTACTTGCGCAACACGCTTTCACCGACGTGCATCACTACTTCCGCGAAGATCATCTCTCCGGCTGGCGCCGTGTTCTTGACGACCCTGAGGCAACTGATAATGACCGCTTCGTCGCTACAACGCTACTGCAAAATGCCTGCGTCGCTGCTGGCCGCATCCTTCCCGCCTGTCAAGATACGGGTACTGCCATTGTATTGGGGAAGCGCGGTGAGCTGTGTTGGACGGGGGGTGAAGACGAGAAATATCTGTCCCATGGCATCTGGAAATGCTACGTGAGTCGCAACCTCCGCTACAGCCAGACTGCTGCCTTGGATATGTTCAAGGAAGCAAATACAGGCGACAATCTGCCGGCGCAAATGGATCTGATGGCCGTGCCCGGAAATGAGTATCATTTCCTCTTCGTCGCAAAGGGCGGTGGCAGTGCCAACAAGGCGTTTCTCTACCAGCAAACGAAAGCTCTCCTAAACCCGAAGTCTCTCCGCGCCTTTGTTGAAGAAAAACTGAAAACTCTCGGCACTTCAGCTTGCCCTCCTTATCACATTGCACTTGTCATCGGGGGCACCAGCGCGGAAATGACGATGAAAACGGTAAAACTTGCCTCCTGTCGCTACTACGACTCCCTGCCGACAACTGGAAACAAAAGCGGCAGGGCCTTCCGCGACATTGAATGGGAAGAAATCATACTGGAGATGACGCGTAATCTTGGTATTGGTGCGCAGTTTGGTGGAAAATACTTCGCCCATCAGATCCGTGTCATTCGACTACCGCGCCATGGTGCTTCATGCCCTGTTGGTTTGGGCGTCTCCTGCAGTGCAGACCGTCAAATTCTAGGAAAGATAACATCTGAAGGTGTGTTCCTGGAGAAACTCGTGCGGGACCCGGCCAAATACCTTCCCGATGTGCCACTCACGTCCCTCGGGAACGGCACTGTTGAAGTGGACCTCCACCAGCCAATGAGTAAGATTCGTGAGTTACTTACTCAATACCCCGTGACAACGCGGCTGAGCCTCACTGGTCCCCTTATCGTGGCGCGTGACATCGCACACGCAAAGATCATGGAACGACTTAATGCCGATGAGCCACTACCGCAGTACATGAAGGATCACCCGATTTACTACGCGGGGCCTGCAAAGACTCCCAAGGGAATGGCGTCCGGTTCCTTTGGACCTACCACCGCTGGTCGAATGGATTCCTACGTGGCACCATTCATGGCTGCGGGCGGCAGTTTCGTCACCCTTGCAAAAGGGAACCGCTCTAAAGTCGTTACCGACGCTTGCAAGAAGTACGGTGGATTTTACCTTGGAAGTATTGGCGGCCCCGCGGCCATCCTTGCGAGGGACAACATCAAGAAGGTTGAAGTTGTGGAATATCCAGAGCTGGGTATGGAAGCCGTATGGCGCATTGAGGTTGTGAACTTCCCCGCATTCATTATTGTGGACGACAAGGGTAATGACTTCTATGCTAAACTCGTCTAGTGCCCGTTGGAGCGTCATTAATCATTCCTTCCCGCATTGTGCATTATTATTACTGCTGCTGGCAGATGTACAGCCGTGCCTTCGCGCAGGTGTCGGGAAATGGCACAACGGCATATATAAATATAAATATATGTGCACAACGTAAACCCTCATTCAAGGGATTTTTATCTTTACCGTATCATATAAATGAACAGGGGGAACGCTGGCGGGTGCCGCGTGAAACAAACAAACAAAATGATGAAAGGTTGTGAAGGTGTAGTTAAGAACTCAATGGGTTTCACAAATATGAATTTAAGAAAAATTGAAGTAATATGAAAGCGGTGAAAGGGGCAGCTGCAAAAGGTATGGAACGAGAAAACAAAAATAAGAAGAAGAAATGGGGAGAAGGGGGTACTGCATAGTTTAAAATAGATATTAGCGGTGAGTCGGTGTGAAGCCACATTAAATTAAGTAAAGGAATAAGTAAAATAAGGAGGGGAGTGGAAGCAGATAAATAGAAAGTGATGATAATTGCCAATACAACTATATTTAATACTATTTGTTATTGCACTCTTCTGAACGCGAAATAACCGCCTATTAGCACTTGTTAGGGAGAAAAAAAAATAAAAAAAGTGAAGGAATGTGATTGAAGAAGGAAGAAAAGAGAAGATGGGTGGCGTGTCACTCCCACGTGTGGTTTATGTGATGCAATAGCATGGGTGATATTTGTATAATTATGTTTAGTTTACTTTCCGCTTTTTTCTTTCGTTTCAAATATATAAATATATATATGTGTGTGTATATGTGCTTTTTACAGTGTAAACGTTATTATAAAAGGTCTCAGACAAATATGCATGAGAGAAGGAGTCCTATTTTCATTTGATATCACATGGAATGACATCCGTGTTCTTTTTTTTTTTTGTTTTGCCTCCCGGAGACAACTCACGTTTCGAGCGGGAGTTCCGTTTGATACATATCGGAGCCACCGTGTCTTTTCTTTTATTTTTAATTTTCTATTTGTGTTGGTGATAATCATTACCACTTATTAAGATCATTTTTTATTATTCCTATTTTTATCATTTTCATTACAGCCTTAACTTTGATTAAACATTTTTTTTTCTGGCTTTGATCCTGTCTGTCTGCACTCATCTCGTGGTGCTCGATCGCGAAACCTACCGACATTAATAATTTGAAGTGAAACCAAAGAAAAATGGAGAGGAAAAAAAAGAAGAAGAATGCAACACATACATGTACATTTTTTTTTCTTCCTTTTCAACGGGGAGGAAAATAGGAAAAAAAGAAAAAAAAGAAGACCTGTGTGGAACTATGAAAAGTGACCCTGTCAATGTATTCGCTTGATCATTATTTTTTTTTCTTGAGGGGCGCTGGGGAGACCCACACCCTCAACTGCCCGGCATTCAATTTTTTCTTTCTTTTATCTTTCTCATTTTTTCATATCTCGAAGAAAGGAATCGGTGCAGGTTTGAGTAATTTGACTTTTTTGATCTTTTTTTTTTTTGATTTCCTCTTTTTTTGCCGCTGGTGTGTTGTTTGCGGTCTTTATTTTTATATCGAAGAAAATCTAGAATTCTTATTGTGCTGTTCCCCTCCTCACTTCTGAGGGTTACCATTTTGGTTCGTTTCTCTT
>NW_027123659.1:12095-18159 GCF_001457755.1 Trypanosoma equiperdum | reverse complement strand
CCCCCCCCCTCTCCCCAATCCTTTCTTTTGTTGCTGGTACTTTATTTATTTAGGGAAAGAAACTTGCAGAAGAGGGACGCTGGACTCCCTCTGGGACCTACAGGTGCAGCCACAAAATGAATAAGAGCGCGGTGCGTAGTGAAGAAAGCCGCCAATCATCATCGCTACCATCCACTTACTCGTCGTCATCATTGAACTCAGAAGATGAGAAGTTGGCGCTGCTTTCCGATATTAATGCGCTGCAGGCCCTCTTCCCAGGCGTTACCCCAAAAGAGGAGACCCCTTTGATAAAACACCCCAACATGACTCCCGCCGTCTTCTCGAAGAAGTTCGATTACGTGATGGGAATTTATAGAGCCGTTGGCGTAACCTTCAAGGGTACCCGCGTTGGTCCCTCCACGCCGCAGTGGCTGCTTCTGACATCATTTGTGATTCAGCAAAACGCATCGCACTATTCCGCATGGAAGGACCGGCGCGACGTTTTTCTTCAGCCCTCGAGACTTCTCACATCCACACGAGATGCATTTATGGCGGAAAATGGCCAGCAATGTTGTGGCGACAAGAGTGACAGTCTTGCGAAGGTCATTCAGGAGTGGCTGCCGGCGCAATGCGACGTGCAGGGCCCAACGGGGGAGTACAGCGTGTGGAGGGCGATACGTTGGGAGCTGAAGGCAATGGAGCGCTTTGCGTTGATGAATCCCAAAAACTTCCAAGCGTGGCATCATCGGGGGGAAATGCTGCGAGAGGCTCTAATGCATGCAAACTCCGCAGTAACGGGGTCACGAAGCGCTTTCGACGGTTACCTTCTTACTTGTCATAACATGCAGTTTTCTGACATCGATGAGCGGGTATTTTGCGACGCCGCATTGGACGATGATAGCAAAAACTATCACGCATGGTTGTACCGGTCGTGGTTCGTGCATTCGTTTCCCTTCCTACTCCACCCACCTTCGTGGGACTCATTATTAGGCGGAGATCAGGGTACTGAAGATAAACACAGTGAACTGCACGCCGCACCCTTTCGGTCGTTTACGGTAGAAGAAGATTGGCTACACAAGTGCTTGCAGCCCATCATCCCGGAATGCCCCTTGAGTGATGAGCTCACGAGTACAGCGAAACGCATTTTGCATGATTGCATGAACAACTCAGCATGGTGCCATCGTTTTTACGTATTTGAACATGACCTCATCGTGCCACTAATTCGTGTGATCCCGCCACAACAGACGGAAGAGGCGAAGTTGATACTGAAACGGCTGTGCGAATGTGAAATGTTTTACGCCCTTCAATGGTGTGCCTACGAGCCCTGCAACGAATCGTCATTTGTGCATGCACGCTGCGTTGCTGTTTTGCACCAAGCTGTTGCAATTCATCTATGTCTATCCTCACACGAAGATGCACCACACGTTTTCCTCCGTGATGATGAGATCATCCAAGTTGCGGGCTCCTCATCTCTTCGTCACATGAATTTACGGGACAAACTCCGGTGGGGAGCATTCCTTGAAACCTTCCGCCTCCTCTTATGTCAAGTGAATGTATTGAGCGACGTCATAACGCCACGTGCAGAAGAGTTCCGCAGTGGCGGGGAGGGACGCGACGATGCGACAATCTCCGTTATTCGCAAACGTCGCTCTCAGTTTTTGCTGGACAATACACATCAAGTGTACACGGCACGTTACCGTTGTTTGTTTACGATACTTGAGTACATGTGGCGTTGTTACTTTACAGTGAGTGATAGGGAGAATGTGGCCGCCGCTCTTCCACCAGAAGTTTACGCTGGGGGGGATGCGGAGGCCGCTGCACTTGCGCAACAGCAATCGGACGACTGTGTAAAGTTCTTCCTGGAAGCTGAGCTCCAGGCACTGCGGCTGGCACGGCGTCTATTCGTTGAAGATGACATAAGAAGGAAATATTGGAAGCATGAGATGAATATCGTTATGAACCGGGACTATGTTTGAAAGCGAACCCGTGCGGATACCTAAAAGCGCGTTTCGGTTACAGTTTTGCGGGGTTGCGCAACCCCGAAGTTTGTTTCTCCAAACGCGTTCTCCGTAGTCGCTTTGTTACCTTTTCTCGTGACTCCCCATTCCGGGAACAGCTGCACTCACTGTAAGTAAGAAGCGGAACGAAATGTTACGCGGTCTTAGCACGTCCCCACCTGTTATTTCCTGTTCCTAGAGGCACATGCGTGCGTAAGCTATCTTTGCCCTATTTTTTTTGTTTCTATTGCTTGGTCTCTCTTTCCTCTTATCGTTTTTAGGGCGGGAGGTCTTCACTCTTTGATGTGTTCGAAGCGAATATGCAAGCCGTCGTGAAACTCGATGGGGAAATGAACGCGGGGCACGGTAACATCTTACAATGTAGCACGAGAACCTTGCTCCTTTCGGCTGCTCATTGGTTGTCACATGTTAGTTTAGCTGCTGAATACCAAAGCTCACTTCCTGCACGAGAAAAAAAAAGGAAAAAATATGCTCCGTAGTAGTTCCAAAGCTTCTATGATGTCCAAATGCCAAATTTTACGCATCTATTTTTCTGATGTGAAACGATGAATCAAAGCTTAACACAACTCTGATTGCCTCCCTCCACACACACACACACACCTCCTCTACCCGTCCATTTCCCCTTTCTTGGTATCGGCTTAGTACACACCCAAGTTCGTGCAACTGATGGGAAATGCATTGTAACTTCTACGACTTTATGATGAGCGATCTTTATGTCACCTCTGTGACGAACATATTACACATGTAGTTACGTGTAAACACTGCAGTGTGGGTTTGCTTTGTTTGGGGAGAGGGGAATTTTCTGTTGTTGTTGTTTTTTTCCTCTCTCCTTTTTCTCCCCTCTCTCTTTGATATCCATTCATCGTTTGCGTACTGTAGGATGGCATTAGGGGGTTCACTCCTCGCGTTGCGAAAAGATATATGGGCGAGAGCAAACAAATTGTTGCGGGTTCAAAGAACAGCTGCAGCACAGACAATGTACTACCAGCCATCAAACATCGTACCGCTTAGATGCATAGCTCCTACCGCTGTTGTAGGCACACCGTATGGCGCGTATGTTAATCAATACGTGAGTGAACTGCAGGCGTGGTGTAGGGCCTCAGATGAAGCAGTTGTGGCAACACAAAAACAACTCCAACGACTTGCTGCGGAGCGTGAGAGGACGAAATATCTGTTCCGAAGGCAGTTACTGTTGTTCATACCCATTACAGCGGTGGCGCCATTCTTCCTACGAGAATACGTGGATCGAATCTGTGCTGAGCGAACGCATGAGTTTCTGAGGAAACACGCCGAAGAGCGATGCTCATTGAAGTGGATCGCGATTTGATGGAATGTGTGCGATAACCTCTGGAGCGTGGGCTGAAATGTGGGTGAATGGAACCCCTCCTAGGGGTGATGTTGGTTATTTCATGTGGATGACAAGGCGGGTGCATTTTGGTATTCGCCTCTCCCAGGGTTGTGCGGTAGTGTGTGGGATCTTCTTTTTTTTTCTTTTTCGGAGGAAACATTTTCACCTATCTCTAAAAGTAACACTGTGAATGGCAATGACAAAACCGGTCCCTTTCTCTACCACTTCATCCTTACCGTTAGCCTTTTGACGGACAGCGTTCACTTGACGCCATTTTGGTTTTGGTGTGTCGATATTACTTTCCCCCCCCCCCTGCCTTATCAGCGGGGTGGAGACGTGTGAAGTAGCTGAGTTGTATTAGTGCAGGTGGGTGATGTTGGCACTATCACAGGGGTTACCAACGGTGGATCCCGCGCTAGTGAAGGCATTTAAGCGGGCGGCAAACAATGCGTCGACGTCTGGCGATGTGGATGACGATTCACGGAGGCAGGAGGTTGCACGAATCAATAAGGAGGCGCAGAAGGCGTGGAGGGCGGAAGAAAAATCATTCATCCCTGCAATTTACCTCCGCACACGTGATCCCTCCGCCGAGGATGTGTTGCAGCACTTGAGAGTCACCAGCAAAGCGTTTGAGCTCAATCTCCGCTTTAGAGATATTGAGCAACTGGACGAGATGCAGGTAAAACTGTGGTCACTGCTCACCGCAGATAAATCGAAGCAAACGGTTACTATCTCGGAATTCACAGAAATCATGAACAAACTTAAGGTTTGGCAAGGGCAGCGTTTCGAACCAACTCCCAAGACTTCACCGTGTCGGGAAATATCGGTTCGCTCAGCCCAGCAGGAGTGCCCCGTCGACACCACTCCGTTGGATGAAGTGATGTACGTTGGTGTGGCAAAGAGGCCCCGTCCGTCGTTGCAGTTGTTTCTTTCATGTCCACGTTCTCATGCGGGTGGCGTGGAAGTGGCACATATTTACCAACGGTTCGCAAAGCAGGTGTCACTCGTCAAATGTGAGGCTGAGCTCCTCATGTGGGATACCAACAATGATGGGCGCCTCACGGAAGATGAGCTCGAGAGCTATGTACGGGATTTGGTGTCGCGAGTTGATGCACTCCGCGACATCAGCAACGACATTTTACCTTTTTACTGTTGTGCAGTGAGTCGGCGCATATTTTGGGCTCTAGATCCTGGTATGAGAGGCACCATACGCATTGACGCACTTTTGCAGAGCCCTCTAATGGATGAATGGGTGAGTTTACAGTTGATGCGTGAAGACCTGCCACGCAATTGGTTTAGTGCAGCCATTACCTCACACTTGTATGACAAGTTTCTGCTCCTCGACACGCGCAACCAAGGCACTCTCAATGCTGCGAACATGAAGCTTTACAAAAAGGGCCTCCCCACCGTAAGAGATGACGGTCTCCCTCGCGGCGTCGGCCCGCTTTCTTCTCTTTTCATTGACAGATTCTTCGAAACAAGCGTAATGATGGCGTGTTCTGAGTTAGATTTTAGGAAGTTTGTTGACTTTGTTATAGCCGTGGAATTTCTCCCCGCCTGTCAGCGACCGCTTTTCTTCTGGAATATACTAGACATTGAGGGTTGCGGCGTCCTGAGACCTGTTCACGTCAACTCTTTTTTTAGGGAAACTCATTCCAAACTGGTTGAAGCCGGGCTGGAGATGCCATCGCGGGAGACGGTCGTGCAGGAGGTGTTTGATCTCATTCCAACCGCAGAGCCCCTACGCATCACGCGGGAAGAGTTTGTTAAGGCCCCACAGGCGGGGCTTTTCGTAGCTCTTTTGATTGACTGTCTTTCATTTTGGGCATACGAAAATCGCGAGCAGCGGTAGGCAAGAACACCTTGTAGTTGTAGAAACCTCTAATAAATGAGTTTGTATATTTCTTTATTTGTCTGTTTAGGCATCATTCGTTCACGAACACCAACGACAGCAACAACAACATTAGTATCCTTCATATGCTGTGATCGAGCACTTTGCCTTGCCATGTGTCCATGGTGTGACGGCGGGTAAAGGAAGGAATGTGTTATCAACACCTTGCACGCGGTTTCCCTTCCGTTTTTTTTGTCTTGTACGAATACGCAGCTGGCTTATGTGTACGTATTATTACAAGGTACATCAAATCTGCTACCAGCATGCTCTCTCAACTGCTTTTTAGGCTTCCCTTCCCACACACACACACACACACTAACACGGCGTTCGTGAATGTGCTGCTACCGACAGCGTTAATGCGGTGGGGCAAAGTGTTTGTAACAAGCCCTAAAATACGTGACGGCGTATGTATACGTATCCCTTTCTACATGCGACCTTGTTCAACCGCACTTCATGTACGCATTTACATTCGTTTCTTTTTTTGTCTTTCCCTCTCCCCCATGTGTTTGCTTGCTTTAGTTCGGTTCACGTCTTAGCGTGTGTGTGCATGTATGTGTGTGTAGGCATTGTTAAGGAACATGTGCGGAGGGAATACCGCAAAAGTGTTCCCGCGCTGTAATTCACCGCCTTCCACACCTATCTGGATGGAAAAGGATGTGCAGTTCATAAAAACTTATATACGGAGCGAACAGCTGGACAAGGTACACGGGAATTACACGTTGGAAGGCCTTGATTCTGGTGCTTTTCTTGCGTTACACTAATACGCGTAGCACATTGACAATGCCTGAGATAGAGGCTGCGTTATTATGCCACCTCCTTTGGGTTATG
>NW_027123659.1:0-12020 GCF_001457755.1 Trypanosoma equiperdum | reverse complement strand
TGTGTGTGTGTGTGTGTGTGTGTGTGTGTGCTTATGTCGCGTATGTACTTTTTCAAGCGAATGAAAGTGCGCATACGTGTGCATATACTTCTTATAATATTTTCTTCACAGAGGCCTGTTGCATCGTCCATTTGCCAGCGGTCGCCATTGCATCCCTTCTTCCCTTTGTCTTTCTCCGTTTCTCCCTGTTATTATTGAAAGATTTGTTCTAATTGTTGTTGTGCCGTTCTTATCGTACGAGGAGGGGCATGCGATGATAGCTGAACAACAGAACCAGGGAAAGGAATGTCCTGATGAACCGGGGCCATCGTCGTCTTGCAGTTCGGCCACGCGACACCGCTTTCAGGACCTGCCGTATGATGTTCTTTTACGTTGTGCGGAGTTCATGTCCGTGCGCGAGGTGCTCTCGCTAGGAACAATCAACTGTTTCTTTCATGCCTTTACCACATCAGAAAACATTGTGTTGTGGAGACACTTCACTGAGCGTGTTTATTTGCAGCACCCTTACACTTTGAGGCAAACCCTTTTCAACGACTCACTACTGCGAATGTACGCTGCCATAAACTCCATACCGGTCCCTCTTTCTTCAGCGAGAGCTGGGGTCTCGGATGAGTATGATGTGTTGAACACAGCTGCCATCTCGAGCCAAGTAATTTCACAAGAAAAACTATACCAGTGGGTGACAGACCGATGTGAAGAGGTAATTCAGGATTTGCGTTTGTTCGCAGACATCGTAGAAAATGCGGACTCACGATTTGCACTTACGGGTCT
This sequence comes from Trypanosoma equiperdum, assembly GCF_001457755.1. Classification (NCBI taxonomy): domain Eukaryota; phylum Euglenozoa; class Kinetoplastea; order Trypanosomatida; family Trypanosomatidae; genus Trypanosoma; species Trypanosoma equiperdum. The sequence continues at coordinate 11,249 of NW_027123659.1, read as the reverse complement.
TTTAGTGGCGTTGCAGGCTGTTAAGAAGCGCATGTGGTGCACTGAGGTCGCAGATCTTGAAAGCGTGCGAGATTTACTGCGGGCAACTGTCGTGGAAGAGGAACATGATCAAGGGTGGGTTGTGCTGCAAACAATAGCGAACAGAACAATCCCGAGGCGGTTCTTAACCTCCTTTACGGCACGCATGCAGTCAGACAATATCGAGTCCCTCAACGGAAAGTACAAACTCTTGAAGCGGTGTTGGCAGAGAGCCGCTGCTGTAGCTCGTGAATACATGCAACTGCGTGAAGTGCTGCGCGTGGTTTTGGCGGTATCGGAAGTTGCCGATCATCCAAACGCGCAACAGCGGTATGATAGTGTGTGGTCAGCACTTTGTGGAACCACGGCGATGCTTAACGCTGAAAAGCGCCGGCGCTGTAGTGAGTCGGGGGACCTTGACGAAGTGGGAGCAGTCATTCCCATGAGCGCAACCGACGATGCGCTGCTGCGTCAAATACGTAACTTGGATAAGGTGACAATTGGGGATATTGTGAGTTACTTCTTTGGTTATGTGAATGGCAAGGTGCAGCGCAAGACGTTCCTGGCAGCTCTCTTCAGCATGAAACACTTAGCAGGAGCGGAGGGATATGAAAGTGTTCCCTTTTGGTAATATGTGTGAGTCCTACAGTCGGAAGTGGTTTGGTACCGCTTAGTTTCTCTTCCCAGCCCCTCATAACGTGTTGTTGTTGAGTGTATTGATCTCCGCATGGATGTCTCATTGTAACTTGTTGCTTCACATATGTTGCTGGTGTTTTTGCGTTACTTTAAATATGCAAATTCTCTCCTTCTTCTCACTTTAGAGCCGTACCGTGTTGCAGTGGAACTCATCACCGCATCGCCCTCCATCTCCCTTCGCTCCCCTTCTTCACGCACGCCCGTTGTACCACTCACGGAATTGAATAAGTGTTTTAACCTCTTTTTTGTTTTTTTTTCGGGGGGAGGGGGTCGAACCACAGCAACAACAGTAATAATAATAATAACAACAACAAAAGCAACAATAATATAAAACTAAAGACGCCAAGTTTGTTAGTTTCGTCCGTTTTAGGGAAACGCATATTTAATGTGAAGACGTTTAACGAATGCGGTGCTCTCCCCAATATAACGAAGCGAACCCACCACCAACTTCCCAGCTAACCCGCTTAAAATATACACCGGTTGAGCTTACCGAAACAATCGTTAACTGCCAGGCGATCCCCATGTCACCGGTTCTGCTCCGCATGAAATGTGTGGTGACAAATGTATCGCCCGATTCACTTCTGCTTCCGGATCTCCTGCATTCACGCCCTCGGAAAACTATTAAGGTGGAGACACGTGTAAGTGATGACATGGAGGTTCCACTCTTTTATGGCGCTGTGTGTGGAATATACACGGGCCCCAATGGAAAGGAAGTGGCAGCGAAGCAGTGGTTTGTAGATTTGGCAAGGATATGCACACAAGGCAACGCGATGCTGAGGGACAAAAAGACGGGGGTGTTGTTCCCAACCCAGCCGCTCGTCACGCAGCGGAAACGATGTCGAGAGCGTGAAGGCGTCTCTCGGAATGATAAAGCAAATGATGGTTGTAACGACGGTAGTGCTAACATGTGTTCTGAGACGTCACGGTCTAGACGAATAGTTGTGCTTCACAATCCGCTGCACCGTTATCAATTGGTTGCGTTGAGAACGGAAGAAATAAGTCGCAATTCGTAATATCTTCTTCCGTGCTGTTGTTGGGATGGTAGCAGCAGCTGGCGGTGGTGGTGTCTTTTTTCTCTTCTCTTTTTGTTTTTGTTTTTGTCTAATCACAGGATGGGCAAGACATACGTTTGGGTGAGATTACTAAACACATGTGGTGACTGGAAAAAGGGGGGAAAGATGCGTACAAATATATATATATATGAAAAAAAGGTGAAGTGGAGTGAAGAAAAGGCTGTGTTAGGAGGACTGAGGAAATATACACATTATTATGGTGAAACAAATATAAAAGAAAAAGATAAAAGAAGACCGTGAGACAGAAGAAGCCTTGGATGATACTGTATCCTCAGTGAGAAGTAAGGGAGTTCCACGACAAAAGTTGTTGGTGTTCTATAAACATGGCTAAAGGTCTCTTCTACTTTCTTTTCGTTTTTGGTTTTGTGTCCATTCAAGGACGTTGCCGTTCACGTTAAGTGCGTTTAAATGAACAGGTGTTTGTGAGGGTCATTTTCCGACACAAACAGGTAAAAAAAAACAAATAGAAAGTTTGAAACATCGCCCCTTTATCCGAGAAACTTCTGCGCATACGCACCACAACTGGTAAACGTCACCCATTGATAGTGTAAGTAGTGTGAAAAAGAAAAGAAAGAACCGGGACTTTCGAAGTGCTTCTGTTTCTCCTTATTACTTTTGTTGGTTTTGTTACTGGTTTTTTTTTTTTTGCCTCCACCTTTTTTTTAAAAAAACTATTGGGAGGGAGGGTTCGTCATAAACCCAACCCTCCAGTAGTAGGTAAAAGGAAGCAATTTGTTGTCCTGATATCGCTTTCCTTTTTGGAGCTGTACACTCAAACACTCGTAGGATTGATTCTGAACTGGAGGTGGAGGTGGAAAAGTAAATGATAGAGAAATGGAAGGATAACCCACTCTTTCGACTACTTGCTTTTCTGGATGTCGTTGGCCTTCAGCGTTTTTCCCACGCAAATGACTTAAAAAGTGACGGCACCTTCATAAACCCCGATCGGACGGTTGGTGCCGGGACTGTGATGCACAACATCCTGCGCAGCGGCCTCCACGCATTACGCGCCAACATCACACGTCTCTTCGCTGATGAAAAGGAGCGGGAGCAGTTGCTTCTATTGGTGGGGGATCCCAATGAAACTCCCACCGTATTTGGTGAAGGGGTTCTAAAGCCTCCGTCACTGCAGGAATTTGACGAAGTTGTTGACAGCGCTTTACCGGTGTGGGCTCGGTTGCGTTTGCAGGAGGCCGTCGCACTCAACACGGATGGCAACGAAAAGGTTAGCAGCGGCAGTGTGAAAATATCCGAGCAGTTTCTTATCGACGCCATCGATGGATGGATGAATGGCAGAAGCCATAAAGAAAATGACGCCCTCGTGGTGGCGTGCGGTGTTAAACCTGAGGTGCTGGAGGCGGCACGCGGTAGGGCTGCTGAGCTCCCCAATGCAGTAGAGGATTTCATCATCGATGTTGTTTTTCCACCTTCATATGGTAATGAAGCAAAAGAGAGTGACATGGTGGATTGGCTCATAGCTTCATATGAGCAGTGCTGCGAGGCAGTCAACGCTGAAGAAGAAGAGGATACTGAGAGAGATCAAGAAAATGAAAACAACGAGGAGGTACTGCTAACAAGCGAGAACGTCGCTACGTTTATGCTTGAAAATCCATCTGTCATCCCCAAAGCGATCGTGCGGGAATTACGGCGGAAGTTGTACGATCCGGAAATTACCGAGTTCGAACTGCGAAACCACTACCTCGCGTCTGAACTTGTTGCGTTCGCCAAGGGAGAGTTGGGTCTTAAGAAGGGGCTGAACAGGACGAATTGCGTCAAGGCAATTTTGGAACACCATAGCACATCTAAGAAAAAAACATCTCCAAAGAAAACTGGACCGCAGAAAAGAGGAAGGGCCAAACGGTAACGTCCGCGCACGGTTACAAACGCCACGGCAGTTGGCAGGTTCAGTGGCACCACTTATCGCATTTCAATATCCGTCACTTCGGAATCCGTTATTATTGGAGTTGTTGGTGTTGCTGTTGACCCACGGTTGTTTCCCCTCCCCCCTTTACTTTGATTTTTCTAATTTGCAGCCTCATTTCAGTTTCCACAGCGACAATGCCAAGGCGTCGACGACAACATCGCAACAAAAGTATAACACAATTGTTGTGTATGAAGGTAATGCATCGGGTGAAAATAGTCCGCAATGGTTTTTACATGTGGACTGGCTCGAACACATTAATAGAAAATTTTTTAAATTAAATCAGACTATTTAAAGAAAAAATGACGTTTTTGTTATTCTGGAATATGGGTGCTTAGTGAGCTACAATCTGCAGAGCAGTGTTGCACGGAAATTCATATGAACCTTCGTTAGACTGGGATCACACACACACACACCGCTTCACGTCTATATCTGTTTGTCTGTTTTTCGGGAAAGGGTAACGCAGTTCCGCCGCCGATGCTTATTTAAAATGCAACGGTTAGTTAGTGCACTCTCCCGGTGTATTCAAGGGCGAGCAGTGACAACACTTGTGCCGACAGCAACGGAGGGAGTCGACACTTTGGAAGCCAGCTTGCGCTCGTTGTCAAAATCCAGCGGCCTCATCGACATTAAACAGTTGGGAAAGTTGATGAGAAAACTCATTCAGTGCTCTGACTCTCGCAAGGCACGACTTTGCAAAGAAGCCTGTCGAATGGCCCACGCTGCGGGGTTGCATGCGGAGTGTGCGGAAATGTTTTTTAGCTGCCGCAAGATGGGCCCTGTCACTCTAAATGACCTTGTTATTAATGCTGCCGCATGCACGTTGGATCCGGAGTACTTACAAAAGTGCCTATCTAATAGTGACGGTACATCTCTCACTCGGGGCCTGGCATCCCATGAAGCAGTCATCGTTCTTCGTATATTCTGGCAGAGTACAAGGTGTTTCGTGTGCATCGAACGTAGCCGTAAGGAATGGAGTGAGGACAGGGGGGAACGAGGTGCGGCAAAGCAGCGCGAGACAGTTCTCGGGCGCTACCGTGCGGTTTCGGAGGAAGCATTTCGCCTCCTTAAGCTCCCAGATGACGTTCTGTTTAGCGATTGGTGGGCAAGGGTCAAACGGCTCGTGTTGTACCACCAGAAAGACAAGGGGGAAGCTGCGGTTTACGAGCAGTTCTTTTCCTGTTGGGAGAATTACCATGGCGAGGAATTTCTGAAGTGGGTAGAGCCACCCTGCCTAGTGGCGATGCTGCGCTCGTGTGTGAAGGGTGAACGCTGGGACTTGGCGGGCCGCTATGTGAATGTTTCCCGTGACTGCCTACTTTCCAGAGCGAACCATCCTGATGACACCCTTTTGCAGCATTGTCTAACGTACTTCAGTTCATCGTCGTTTAGTAAGGCGGGGGTTGTATGGTTTGGGCGCATCCGCGAAGCGTTGGTGGGGTATATTCCCTCGGCGATGGTAATACACAGTGCAGCAAGACTTGCTGGTGACGCGGGGGATGGGGAACTTGCCGTGTGGTGCCTGCAAGCGCTTCTTAGTGAACGCCAGCCCTCTTCGCCATCACCACATAGTATCTTCCCGTGTCTTGTGGCCCTGGCAAAGTGTCGAGTGAAGGACTTCAAAAAGGTGCTCCGCACGCTAGAGGAGTCTGGTCACGTGAAACAGACAGGAGAGGAGTATTTGTATCTTGATTTGTTGTATAGCCGGCACAATTTGTTCCTTGGGGAAGAACTTGTCCAACGTGTGGAAAAACATCTTACCCATGTCGACGGATGTCTAAGCCGCGCCGGTTTCTCCGTAAGAAATGCGACATTGTTCCTTCGTATCGTGCAGGAAATGGAGCACGTCAGCTTCTTTAAATATTACATGGTGTTGAAAAGGGAACTTCAAGCCGACGCGTCCGACTACGCGAGAGCTCAGTGGTTATCTATTGCGCTTAAATGGGTTCTGACGCAACCCACACTGAAAAACAGCGACTACGAAACTCTCATGATGGAGGCGCGCGCACTCCTCAACGATGGCAAAACAACTGGTGCAGGTCCGCCACTAGTCGGATACTCGCTAAACTCGAAGATTACCTCCCGTCTTGCTGCCATCCATCAGTTGCAGGGGAAGGAAGCACCCCGTGGGCTCGTGGATGAGGCTACTGTGGTTGCGCCAATCATGCGCTTCACACGGCAGCGCCACCGCCTTCCCCGGTCCCAACCGCCATGGATAGAGGCAGTCAAACCCCCGAGGCAAAGGGAACTTTGGCAGGTGAGGCGCACCCTCGAGGCCCTCGCACAACGGGAATGGAGGGAACGTGTTCAGCGCTAGTTAGTTACCACGTCACCTCCAGTCAGCCGAAAGGAATGTGTTGCTCACCGGAGCACATGCCAACGCATACTCAATCCATTTCATTCTAATCTGTAGTTTCACACCCTCTGCAAACCCAATGGCACACACCTTCACCACGGGTCACTCTATCCGTCCTTTTTATCTAATTTGGTTTCTCTTTTTCCCTGGCTCGTTTGTTTCGACGGCATGGGTGAGGAAAATAGCTTTTTCCGTTCCCCCCTCGTTTGTTTACAGTCATCACTCGCTGAGGCGGCGAGATGAGTATCTTTTACAACTTCCTCCCCGCTAAGCCAGAAACGACGTCCCCAAGTTCACTATCGAAGCTGACGCCAGACGAAGTTCCCTCGCTTCCGCTTGTCTCGCATTACGTGTACGCGCTCCTTTCATTACATGTCTACGGCATCGCTGACGCGCCTCCGCTGCCTAAACCCTGGAACCTCCACCTGACGGCCGCGGAATTGGGGCTAGACAAAGATGGCTACTTCGCTGCTTCATATATAAATGAAGAACTGCGTCACTGTATCATCGCTCACCGTGGAACGGCTGATGCGTTGAGCTTGCGCTCGGGGGTTTGGTATTACTTCAACGAAAGGACTATCTTGTTTAGCCTGGCCCAACAATTTTCCAAGCAGGTGCGGATCCATTTGAGTGCTACAAAGGGGGAAGGTGAAGGGGAGTGGTTCATTAGTTATACCGGTCATAGCCTCGGTGCCGTACTTGCCGCATGTCGTGCGGTAGAAGACCGAGCGCCTGCCATCACGTTTGAGTCACCGGGGTGCAAACTATTCATTGAAAATACCCTGTACCAGCATAAGGCTGATGACGGGGACATCATAACCTACCTCCGGGAGCCAAACCCGATCAACACGCTTCGGCCGCATTGTGGCTACATTGTGCAACTGCATCCCATTCAAGACGATGCAGTCGCGGCGCAGGCGGGAGCGGCGGTGGCATCCAAACCGCGTTTGGCGGCCATATTTAATGCTCAGGAGGCTGTACGTGGATTGTTTCAACGGGCAGCGGGAATACCTGACATTCAGCACTATCTGGGAAAAATTGAACCACTCATACGGGAGATGGTGGAACACACGCAGCAAGCGCACTCCATGAGCTCAGTCCTCAGGCACTTTAAAGAGAATGAAGAACCATTAGCGTACGCGGTGCTGCGTTGGCCAGAAAACGCACTGCAGTTCATGGAGTTTTACAACGCAAAAAAGGTTTTGGAGGTTCGTGAGAACACGCAGCAAAACCTCGTAGCTGCGTATGAGTCGTTGATCCGCACCATGTACGTTGTAGTGGAGCATCCGAAGAATAGTCTGCCGCTAAGGTATCTCAGCAAAGATGCACTTAAGTTGCTCCGATTGTGGTCGAGGGAATCCCCCTCAAAGCTGGCACGTATGCCATTTACAGAGATGGATCACAAGGTGCTCAATACCATAATCATAGAAGACGGCTGTATGCGCACTTCCGTTCTTACTGCGTTCCAGGCCAAACAGTATATTTCTCTTGTTGTTTTCAAGCCCGAGATCCGCCAAGTACTCGACAGACTGCTTTTGGATCCCCTCCTGGAAAATGCGAGCAAAATGTGATACGAATTGATTCAGCCTTGCGAGGTGGTGGAGGGGGCGGTGCGAATGGCACAGGACGCAACAACAGACGTACATGCGGGCCTTATGTTACAGTTGACAGCTAAACCTCCCCCTTCACGTGTTTTCCATCTCACTCACCTCCACTAACCTCCTCAGCAGCGCCTATCGTGCCGAGGAGGTGAAAAAAAAAGTTGACCGTTACTATCTATCACCTCCCACTCCTTATTGGCACTGTGTTGTGTGTTGCGTTTTTGCTTTCCCCCCCCCCTTGGGGATGACGACACCATAATGTAGTGTTGGTAGAAAGTGAGTGGAAGTCAGTCGGTTAGTGGAAAAGAAAGGAAAGGGAAGCGGAAATGTCTTATAGTGACATTCAGAGCCTCGCCCAGCTTCTAGACAGAAACCACGGTTTTAAACGCCCTGACGGCCAATCCGTTGGCTACAGTTTGCAGGAAACGGCGCCGACGGCCGTCGTGAACCATGGCGACAGCGCCGCCGCTCCAAACCCATCGAATATCCCCCTTCCCGCGACGGTAATCGATCAGCAGTTATGCCTCCCAATCCCTTCAGAAAGTCGGGAAGCAAAAAGAATTCAGGCAAAACAGCATCAAGCTCGAAGGCCTAAGGGTTACGCAATCTGGACAGATGACGAACTCAACGAAGTTCATCAGTTCCGAAAGGATACTACAACAAAACCTAGGGATGGTGTTGAGGAACCCGAATACACCATTCTTCACCAAGAAAAGGTCACGGCGGAGGACTTGTATTTGGGCATGGATTTCACCAGAACGGGTTCATCCGGCCTGCTTGTGAAAGTTACGATGCCGAAACAGGCCCGTATTGCTGATGTAGCTATTGAAGTCGATCCATATGAATTTAGGCTTTCCTCTACAAAGTATTTTCTTCGCGCCGCACTGCCACAGAAGGTGTTTGCGGGCAAGGCATATGTTAGGTGGAATGTGGAAAACAAAACACTCGAAGCATGTCTCTACGTGGACGATTCCGATAGGCTGGTTTGAGTGTACATGATTTCTATCACTGGGAGAGGTGTGGAAAAAATAAAAATAAAAATAAAAAGGATAGACGGGATTATAGATGCAGGATGGAGGGACCGGACAACAAGCAGAGTTCCCATGGTGACTCTACTAGTGGTGGTGTGTAAAAAGTTGATATCGTCTCGACTTGCTGGTGTTTTCTTCACCTCATGCTCTCCCACATCTCTTTTACATTACTTTTGTTATTTTTGGAAAGCATAACAAGACGATTGTCCGACGCAGTGCGAGCGATGGACTACACTGACATATATTTGCGGCCACGAAAGAAGGAAAGTGTATCTCCTCAAGAGCCCTTAAGGTCGGCACAGGTGGACTCAGCCGCCGAGTCACGAGTGGAGTGGATGTTGAAGGGCGCCTTCTCTGTTCAGCAGTTGCTTGATCGAGTAGAGGAGCTCTCCGCCCGCGTGTGTATGTTCGATGAAAAAATGGTGAACCTTACGAAGTTGGTGAAACTAGCCCAAGGAATCCAAGAGGAAAAGGAGGCCGACATCAGGTTTCAGCAGCAGGAGCTGCTGTCGCGGTTAAAACGGTTAGAGCAGGCCTGTGCAAGGTTAGAGGATATGGAAACATTCAAACAATTCATCATTTCCAAGGTACAGGAAACATTAGAAGATGCCCACCAAGCATTTTTGAGTGATCTGGCGAAGATCCGAGCCGACGGAGAAGAGCAAGCGGCACGAACGAAACAACGCATAGAAAACACAGTGAGTGACGTGAGAAGAGATGTGGAGGAGCGGATCGCATCCCTGTGGGGCGAGGCGGAGCAGAAGGACTTGTCAAGGCAAGAGGCGCAAGATACCCTTCGTGAAAAATTACGGCTCGTGGAAAGCTCTTTAAGGGATTTGGAGATGTCAGTAGGACGGGATTATTCACGGGTTCCACCGCTTCAAGAAAAAATTGACGGTATTACCCAGTCGCTCAGTTCGCTGGAGCAAAAGGTTGACAAGACTGCGGGCACCGTGGTGACTTTAGGTAACGAGGCGAAGCAGGCGCGGGCATTGCTCATGGAAGAAATAGAAACGACAAGACAGTGGGTTACTCGAAACCTTCAGCGTGTAAAACAACACGTGGAGGTAATATCTTCAGATGTCGAGCAACTACATAATGGTCGGGCCGACCTTAGCGCACGCATCAGTCGTATAAGCTGCCAGGCGGACATGGAATGCAAGAAACTCAGGTCCCAGTTGTCGCAGAAAGCCCTGGTGGCCGACGCGCTTGACAACCTTGTGCAGAAGGAGTTCTACAAGGTGGAGGATGTCGCTTTGCGACATCAATCACTCAGGACGGAGGTAGGGGCAGTGAAGGACGTATGACCCATTGGATATCCTGCGCGAACGCGAAACACCAGCAACTCAAATGGAGAGGCAGCCTCTGAGTGGTCGCATTTTCCTACTTAAAATTCACCCACAGCATCCACCCAATCACTGTAACATTTAAAATCATCTAGCCACTACCACTCCCACCGCCGCATTATCAGGGCTGCGGCAACGCTCAAACTTACTTCATCCGAAAAGTAGCATGGCAGATATCTCATCTTTTCTCCCTTTCTAAATGAAAAAATGCTCAAACGCCACAAGTTCAGCAGTTTCTGAAATGCCCCTCACGCAATATTGGAATAAGCCGCTGACAATGCAGCCGCCCTCTTTGTGTGCGCAACGGCACCGGCCCAGTGCGTCGCACACTGCTAGTTCGAAGCCGGTCGGTTTAAACGCGACCCGGAGGCGTTTCCAGGCTCTTACTGCTGATGCCACAAGCGACTCACAGCGATAATTCGCATCATCTGAAATGCCAAAAATTCGACCTGCAATTTCCTGGGGAAAGGGAAAAGTTACTTGAACCTCAGTAAAAGGTAGGAGGAGGAGGAGGAGGAGTTGCCACAAAATTCTCAGTCCCACTACACAGCCCCCGGTTACGTGCGGGGCGCCCCTATTCGCGACCGTGCTGTTGGCTTTCCAGTGAGTTCGCCGGAACTACCCGGAGGGAGGCACGCTTTGGCAAGGACCTCTCATATTTTTTTTGGCCATAGACATTGGGTACCGCTTCCCTTCACCATTCCTTTTCAACTTTTCCGCCACTGCGGTGGCAATCCCCGTCTACCACGCCGAGCACTGTTTTGAAGTGAGGTTGCCCTCGTTGGGTTTTCGCTCCATTTCATAATTTTTCTTTGTCCGACAGTGTGAAAACGTTGACCTGATGGTTGGTTCTACGCCTTTGGTTAATTTCGCCCTGTGTTTCCACGTCCATCATAGCATCCCTTCCTTTACTTTCGCAGGACCTATTTTTAGAGTTAATCGTGGGGACAGTAAGTTGGCGAGTGCCGCCAATGTCCTTCCGCTCTTTAACCGTTTCCCCAAATGCCAATAAATGCTCTGGGTCCTCCTTCCGTTGCCACACCTTTTGCTCAGCAACTGCGCGTTAGTTTGCTTGTTCCATGGAAATAATATGTCCTTACTTCCTCAGCCCCCGGTGATATTACAGCTGCAGCCGTCCCTTTATCGGCAATGGCCTGGTGACAATTATTTCTTGCGTGTTTTGTAACCTCGGTGGGAATTCCTGATT
>NW_027124958.1:10938-18459 GCF_001457755.1 Trypanosoma equiperdum | reverse complement strand
GAATTACAAAATGAGCGTGAACGTGTACAGGCTTCTGAAATGTGCGTAACGCGTTTGGTGGATATAGGGAAGGAACAGTACTGTTGCGAAGTTGATGTTGATGTTGTTGATATGTCTCGTCGTTTATTTGTGGATGATTTGAAAATATCCTTTTGTTCGGATGAAGAACAGTTGGTGAATCCTGTTTTTAGTCAGTTTTCTTGTTCTGATCGTGGCGTTTTCTCTTTGGTTGGTTGCCCTGCTGTGTCGTCTTTTCGTCGTGGTTCTTTTGCGAAGCAACTGCGTGTTGGTGTTCGTAACGTGCTTGACAAGTTGCGTTCGTTTGAATTTGACGTATCGGATGCTGTTGTGCTTTCTCAGCAGCGTATGTTGTTTATCCAGAATGTTACAAAAAAGTTAGGTATTGTTCCAGGTGCGAAATTATCTGTTGATGATAAATTTTATTCTCCCGTGACATCGAAATCTAAATGCTCTGCGCCCGAGTTGCCGTTTTCCTTTGGACCCTTGAAGGCTCTTTGCGATGTTGTTGGTGTTGGACTTCAAAGAGCGATTTCATTTACAGCTGTATGGGATGAAGGGAGCAGGCGGCTGGTTGAGGTCGTTGAAGCGCTACGCCACAATATCTTGGTAGTGGCGTCTCTTTGCTCGTGGTATTCCCAACGCTTCGATGCTTGGGGGAAACTGACGGGTTTCACTGTTGCAAAGTTAACTGTAGCTTTGCAGAAACTTCAGTACTGCTTGCTGAGGTCGTTACCCCTTAACGTTTGTGACGCTCCCATTTTTGAGGCGTGTTTCCTCCTTGTGAACGACTCAAGGAAGACGCTTTGTGGTATCGGTCAGAAGCTTACAGCCACTGCTGATACTCCATTGAGCTCATCCTGTTCAGTAGATGGTGGGGCTGGCATTGCTTCTTCGGTACTTCTTAGTAAATATCGTAAACAGCAAGAAGTCAGGCCTCCAGTTACGTTGGACGCTGCAACTTTACCGCAGCTACCGTTTTTATTATCCAGTAGAGATGGGGAAGATGTTTCCACACCGATTAAGTCCCGCGATAACGCAACAGTGAATGGTCGCAGCGACGAAAAGTTTGATGGCTATACTAATCCATTTGGCGTGACACCCAGCGGTTGCGGGGCTAAATTTGGCCCCGTTGAAGAAGGTACCACTGTAGAAGCTGCTGCGGAAGGACGGCAAGGGCCGTTCAAGAAGAAGCAACGGCGCGAGTTGAGACTTAAATTCATAGGATAAAGTTGAGTTAGTGGTTGATGCAACCCTATGCATGGCGCCTAGCGTACGAACCGTCGTCAAGGAAGCAGAGGAAGAAGGGAAGGTGTACGTTAAAAACATTGTAGTTTGCTCCTCTCAGTTGCATTTTTAGTAATTTTATTCGTTACCATGAATGGTGTAAAACTAAAGTTCTCCCTCACTATTATAATATTTTTGTGCCTTCTCTTTATTTTTTCTTTTCAACTCGCCCAGGTCCTTCACGCAACCTCGGCATTGTTACTGTTCGTGTCACTGTTGTTTTACGCTGCTCGGTCGCTTACATGTCATTATTTGATTTAATGCCACACACATGCATGCATGCACAGATGTACTTCATATTGTTGTCATTGTTGCTTTGTCGATTGTTCATGCCACATCTTAACTTTTTAAAAAAACGGATACAGGAACAGGAACAGTTGCTGAGGGAACGCCCCACTGATTCAGGGGAGACAAGGAAGTGTGGTGGGTGACGTAACAGGAAGGAATGTCAGCCCTTCTTCCAAGGGAGGCGGTAGCGCTCCTCTACCGCCGCTACCTGAAGGCAGCCAACAGCATCCCAAATGTGACCATCCGGATGCTGCTCCTGCAGCAAATCCGCTCGGGTTTTAGAAGGAACCGCGGCATCACAAGCCCGTCGGCACAGCGTGAGCTCATCAATCAGGCCCACAAAGACCTGCAGGTTTTGGAGGACGAGCGGCTCTCGCGTACGTTATACATCAACCGTTTGGGCCTCGTCTCGTGTCTTGACTGGGAAGTACGCCGCACGGAGTACAATTTCACCCCAGAATCACAAAACTTCATTGCTGCTTTTCTCATGTTGGGCTTTATGCTCATAGCGGTGGTAGCGATGAATGCAAAACCCATTGAGGTGCGTCACCCAGACATAAGCGAAATGGTGGGTGCGATGGCTATGCGTTTGGAAGCGAATTCCCCAGAGGAGCTGCGGCAAATACGTGAAAGGCAGATTCGCACTGGGCTCGAACGACAGCAACACCGGTTGTCGCTGGAGCACCGTGTTCTCGCCACGTTCCACGATGCTCCAGGCGTGAGGCTGGAACCGCCATCCCTGCGTAATCCCTATGGCATAGTTTCTAATGAGGGTTGAAAGGGGTTCTCCCTTTTTTATCGACCCTTTTCCCTGCGGTGCACTAAGTTGCACGCTTGCTAGCAGGGGGCGAGTCCTGGGCTTGTTCTTTGTCATTAATGAATGGCGTTGGGATGGGTGTGTCGGTGCAAAAATTTCTTCCCTCTGTGCGGGCACTGAGTTAACCGCTACTCTTCATCCTGCGCCCGTGGTGCATGCAAATTCTGGCACGTGGAACCTTCACCATGGAGTTTTCCCCTCGCATACATTCTGCTCTTGTGTCTCCCCCAATCTTGTTTCTACCCGCCTGCTATGTTTCTGCCGCCAGTGGAAGAAAAAGAGTAACAATAACGGTCCCACTGTCGGTTGGGAATTGCTCTTCCGACCGGAGTGCGCGTCTGATTCTAATATGAACTTTGGTTATGATGAAGAGGGGAACAGAGTCCCCAGTGACCAAAGTGGGTGTGGCGACAGCACCAGCAGGGAGTACGACGGCACCCACGAAGTGAGATCTACTAGCGACGACAACGATAACGATTCTTCAGGGTCAGCCGGGAGCGGTACAGAAAGTAACAGAGGCAGTGATGGTAGCGACTCTGTAGAACACGAGCGGCGAAGGCACGACGACGACACGACGAGTGGGTCAAGTGGTGACTTTGGCGACGATGTTGAGCTTGTCATTGGAGAAGTTGCCAACCAGTCAATCGATGAGCCTTTGGTGGCTGGTCGTGACGTTGCATCATCAACCATGAAAAATCGCAGGGATGCTGCCGGAGGAAAGTTTTTGTTGGAAGATCGTCTGGTACATCCTCTTCTAATTGGGGAGGTGGTGTCGAAAGAGCCGTCGACGCGGGACTTCTTGGATCTCCTGCGAGGCGTCCCTTCACGACAGCGTATCGTTGCGGTTGCGGGGCACTTGCACCACGGAAAAACTTCACTCTTGTCACTGCTTCTAGGCGGTCGTGCCTACAGGCAGCGAGAGGACGAGGTTGAGCGAGGCATATCCGTGAAGAGCAGCGTCGTGACGGAGGTTGTCGCGGGTGCACATTATGAACAGACCTCACACCTAATGACGTTTGTCGACACTCCCGGTCACCCCGATTTTGCGGCGGAAACAGCAGCCGCGCTACGTCTAGCGGACGCTGTGCTTTTTTGCGTTGACGCCGCTGAGTCGCTCACAAGTAACGGCGCTCGGCTCCTGCGCCAGGTTGTATTGCAGGAAGGAATACCAATTGTGCTTGTTATAACGAAAATTGATCGCCTTATAATGGATTTGAAGCTCCCTCCGCTCGATGCGTATCGAAAGTTGCGCATGGTGGTGGATGCGGTAAACAATGAAATTTCTAGTTTTGGAAGTGGATGCTCTCCCTTCTTGGTGTCGCCGCTGAACGGCACTGTTTGTTTCGCTTCCTCCAACATCGGATGTTTTTTCACCACGGAGACGTTTGCGTTGAAGTACAGCAGCAAGTACCCATCCGTGGATGCGATCGCTTTATCGCAGCAATTGTGGGGGCAAGTGACTTTTGAGGAGGGAAGGTTCGTTCGCATTACAAACTTCCGCCAGAAACCTTCCTTTGTTACACTTGTGCTTGAGCCTCTGTACAAGGTTGTTGCTCATTCACTTACTGGAAAAGGCTCGCAGGTACTCAGCAATAAGCTTAATCCACTGCCGCGAGGGCCCATCAGTGCTGTACGCGAGGCAGTGCAACTTTTCTGCGGTGACCCCGCGTTGGAGGGTATTGATGCGCTTCTAAACGTATTGCCCGCAACTGACAAACGCTCAGCGTGGCTGAAGACGCAGTACCGGCTGAATGTAGAGGAAGAAGACTCAGCAGCAGCCATCGCACCGATAATACGATCTCAAAATAATGGTGAGGAGAACTTTGCCGTTGTTCGTGTACTGCACGGCGTACTGAAACGTGGGGTAAAGGTGGTTGTGGTGGATGAGCATTCCAGTGATGCTGAGCCTTTTTATACGTTTACGGTAAAGGAGTTGTTGCTGAAAATGTTGGACGGATTTGTCGATGTGGATTGCGCGTACGCAGGCCAGGTTGTTCTCGTCACCGGCTTTGATACACGAGCAGGAAGTCACCTTGTGATGGTCGGCGGAGTCGCTGCCACGAGTTTGTTATGGGAAGAGGAAAACACTATAGACTCCGCCAGAGAGTCTGGCGCTTCGTGGCTCGATGAAGTGAGAGTACTACCCCTTAAGTGCGGAAAACCATTTGTGCATGTTGGAGTTGAACTGAAAAATCCAGCAAAAGCAAACCAGTTACAGCAAAGTCTTCAAATATTGATTCGCACAACACCTGGCCTAGACGCGCACAAAGAGGAAACGGGGGAGTTCACCATTAGTGGCTATGGGGAGTTGCACCTCGACACTGCTCTACACGAGTTGCGGTGTGCCTTGTGCAAAGGGGTGAAACTTGGCATATCTCCGCCATTTGTTTCCTTTTCGGAGACTGTGTTAGAAAAGGATGGTGCTTTAGCTGTCACTTCGTCAAACTGGGCACATATTGGTTTTACGGCCGGCTCGCTCCCAACCAAACTGACTGAACAAATCGAGAATGAGCAAATCAATCTGTTTCCTTCGCCCGGTACCGACAGTGTTGTTAAGCTATGGACGACGTTACGGCAACACGACATGGACGCTCTTGACGCGCGGAACATAATAGCGACAGGCCCACACACAACGAAAGGGCCGAGTGTCCTCATTAATGATACGCTTGACGAGGAGCACGAGGAGTTCGAACGACTCACAGAGCAGCGGTTGCAAGCCATTACCGCTGGGTTCCGCTCTGCAGTGGCAGCGGGGCCGCTGATCGGCGACGTCGTTCGCGGAGCGGCACTGCGCCTCATTTTCGCAGACCTGGAGCCTGATGCCAGAGACGCGGCGATTATGGCTGGTGCGAGAACCGCAGCTAAACAGGCGCTACTCGGTGCGCATCCGCAGCTTCTTGAGCCAGTGCTAAAGGTTGACATTATGTGCCCCCCAGGGTCTGTGGAAAAAATTGCAGAGGTACTGCAAATGCGTCGCGGGAGTATTGTATCGGAGGAACCCATAGCAGCAACTACATTTGTGTGCGTCCGGGCGTTAGTACCGGCAATCGACAGCTTCGGCCTGGAAACACAGCTGCGAGTGGTGACGCTTGGCGAGGCACTTCCACTCTTCGCGTTCGACAGCTGGGACACAGTTCCAGGGGACCCGTTTGACACAACGGTACACATTGGGCCCTTGCAACCGGCGCGGGGGTACCAGCTGGCACGTGATTTCACGTTGAAAACACGCTTCCGCAAGGGATTACCACCACTTCTCGCAGAGTTCCAGATGTGAGGAAAGTGTGGATTGCATCGTGGTCACCAATTTCCATTGCCCGTTCTTCGTTCACATACCCCCTCTCCAGCTGTCCGTGACCACTGCGGCTGGTGTATGTGCGTTTTGATCAATCTATTAAGCGCTTCTTCAGAAAGGCGTTGTACACCCGTGCTCCGAGACCATACAGTGTGAGTGATTCACGGTGAAGTTAAACACTGGTTTCGTTTCCTTCTCGGCAGATAAACCCATAACCTTGTCGCGTTTGCAATTCACACGCTGCCGAGACCACTAGCATCAAAGAGTCAGAGAGGCGCGCGCACAGCATGTGGACAGAGTCAATGTGGGAAAATAAATCGATATGAGGAATAACCATTGAGGGGCGTAAGGTTGCCAACGTGTGGTTGGTAACTCGCGTACAATAATGAATGATTTAAGACACTGCAAATGGGGTGTTAGCGCGGCAAAAATTATATTCCTTCACAGGATTGGTTCATCATCGCCTAATCGGATGGCGGGGATCATTGATAATCTTTTGGATTGACACGATGTGTCGGAAGGTGAGAGTAGTGCCGACAATTCGCTGCTTACGTACACACGCAAATCACATAATGCTGCCTTTGGCGCATCCCAGTCCAAAGCACCTCCATTACCCATTACTGTTCTCGTTTAATTTTTTCTGGCGTGCTAACACGCCTGTTTTAACGCTCAAATGTTCAGGGAGGGGGAGGTGTTGGGAAGGGGTGCCTATGGTGAGTGTTTGGAGATAAAGGAGTACAAGCAAGATTTACTTGAATGGGGCGACGAAGTACTGCATTGGGAAGATGTGTGTCTGTTTGATGCCTGAGAATTTTGGGGGAGGAGTAAATAACTCATTGCTAACCTGAAGCGCATCTTTTCCTCTCTCACAACTGTGGCAAGTGCCATCCATGCTTGCCGCTGGCGCTGTTTTGTTATCACGCGAGATTTCCTCCATCCTTATGCCTTCTCCCCCTCCCTATCTACGCCAGAAGTGCCGCGATTTTGCACACGGAAACCAATAAGGAAACAGGTGCGGAAGGGAGAACGAAAGACAAGGAGATAAGTTTTGTTTACGGACTAAGGGAAAGAAGAAACTCTGCAACAAGTTAATAAGGTAAGGGAATATGAACCAAGATTTGGACAAGGAGCTGCGTGAGGCGCTTCAGCAGGATAAGTATGATCTCCAACTGTTTCTCCGTTTCCTTAAGAGCTACGTCGTATCGGGCAGTCAACCGGAAAAACAGCTTTTGCTGGGAATTTTGCTGCAGGCGCTTCCACGTTTCCACACCAGCGACTTTTCCGCCTGTATCTCTCTCATTTCCAGCCACGTGCAGGACGCCTCTTATATTGAAAAGGATATAATCCTCATTTACGATCTGGAGAATTACCTCAGTTCGGGTAACTTCCCTCAGTTCTGGCAAGTGTGGCGGGAGTCCGAAGGTACACTCCCAGCGCGGCCAAGCTTCGAGCCAAACATGCGCGCCGCCATCCTAACGGTGATTGGCTGTACGCTTGGACACATTCAAACCAAAGACCTCAGTGTTTACCTGGGTCTGAAGTCAGGAGAAAAGCTTGAAGAGGTGCTGAGGGAGGCGGCACGCATTGCGGGTGACGCAGTGCAGCTTGTTGGGGCCGATGAGCAGGCGGTGGTATTTCAGAAATCAGTTTTTAATGCCCCGGAGAGCGACTCCAATCAAGAGCTAAAGCGGTTCTCAGATACTGTCACCATTGTGTCGTTGTAGGTGTATGGCCGCGTTGGCGGTTCGTCACCCTCCGAAGGCGCTCATGTGCTTCACGCGCCTTCCAGCCTGAGGAGGTGCAGGAGTGGACGCCCGTG
>NW_027124958.1:412-10917 GCF_001457755.1 Trypanosoma equiperdum | reverse complement strand
ATATATATATATATGTGTGTGTGTGTGTGCATACCTCGTTGAGGCAACTTGTTGACTAAAAGGGGAATCTGTGCGAATAAACCTTCTCCTCCTCACAACCTTACTTTCCCCAAGTTTCCCACAGGTTGATGTCGGGTGCATCACCCTTCCCTCCTAGTTCTGTTGGCTGTGTTTGCGCAATCTCACCACTGGTTGCTTCTCTTAACATGCATTTTCCCCTGATGAAGGCAATCCAGGTCAAAAGCTGTTGACTTTAATCAATAAAAATCAAAAAATACACAACCCAGGAAAGTGTCGAACTCCGCAGATACCCCTCTCCGGTGGGAGTGGCCGTGTAATAACGGAAGGGAAATGACAAGTATTACAGCGTATATGCGTCCAACAGATGTCGCATGCGTGTTCTACAGACACGAGACGCTTGGGCAGAGCGAGCCTATTAAAGTCTGTGAGAAAATTTCGGACGTTTTTCACACTGTCGAGCACCACGTTGGAAAGGGGGCAGCCGCGGTACCAACTTCTAATGCCGACGATGATAATATGTCGGTTTTGCACCGGCATCTTTCCGCTCTTGCCCACCAGGAATCACTCTCCATGATGGCCTCGTATGCCGGGTACACAGTTCAAACTCGCAGCCATATAGCGGAGGATCTTTCAGAGAAAAGCGCCGAACTCCTGTGGAAACATGCAGCACATCGCGCTGCCGCAAGTATATTTGGCACGGACCGTTGCACTCCGCGACGGAGGGCCCTTGTTATGGGTGTTTACATCACACGAACGTCCGCCAACTACTTTACAGTTGGGATCGTAACACAAGGCGACACGCGTGACCCACGTATTCGGAAGGCGATCACAACGCTCTCCGGCACCCACAAGTTGACACGGCTGGACTCTGAACTGCAGATATGCGCGGCCCACCGCTCCATGAGTATTCGACTGTGGTGGGAGCCAAGAAGTGACCGCGTGACGCCGCGTAGTGTCATGCCGCCCATCCGTGTTATATTGGAGCGAGAGCAACAGGAGCTGTCCAAAACGTGTGTGACTTATATGACGGGCTACGGCGCTGTGAACATTTTCCTCTGCCGCCCTGTAGCCTCCAAGTTGCTCGGTACCACAAGGAAGTTGCTTAATACAGGGGAGTGCCACCCCACGGATGATGCTGCGGCATGGTTTGATGGGCGCAGGTTTCCTTCCTGTGCGAAGGAAACGCAGCAACGTCGTAGGCTGACAGTTGTATTGTACTTTAATGATCTACATCCGGTCGAGGTGGGTGAACACCTTGTGGGTGTTGAGGTCGAGCCGCTACCTTCCTTCAGGCCGTTCGTTCCCTCACAGTACGCACATTTGCCGCCCTTTCTTGTGGTCGGACGGAGTGGTGCATAAAGATTTTTATTCTATGTTGTTTTTGCACCCGTATTTTTTATTCTTATTTTTATTTTGAATACCTCCCTTTCCTTTCGCCTTAATTTTCAATATCGTTAAACGAAAAAATAGGGGAACGCGGCAAACGGGCGTAACAGGGCGTGGGGATGGATTGTGACTTGGTTGTATTGAATTCAGAGCTCAGTCACTTACGCTTTTGTTTTATTTCATACGCGCTGGTTGTTTCTAGTGGCGAAGTTCGTATTGATATATACAAGGCTGAGACGTTCCTCCACGTTGTCATAGTTTTTATTCGTCATTAAAAAGTTTTGTTTTATGCCGCCGGTGCTCATTTACTATTATTATTATTTATGCCGTGTTTCATTAATTTAGTTGTTTATCTTTTATTTATTTTTTGCTCGACCCATAAGCGTCTGCACGAATGCCTCCGCTGTTTACGTGGAGTTTGGATCAAGTGGACCAAGACATTCCACTCCGTTTGATAACCGGGGAAGGGGAAATTGGATCGGTGAGCTTCCGTATATTACGCCTTTCATTGCATCTCTGCTCTCTCTCTCTCTTGGAATCAACCACTAGCCCAAACCATAAAGCTCATATGAACTACCAATATATTTTCGGTGCCCACGAATAAATCTTATGCGCACACGTACGATTTCGACTTGCGCCACAGCAGCGGGATTAGAAAAAGGCCACGGAACGGTGCTCTGAGTTACATTCCGTGCCACGATGAGTTGAGTTAAGGACCGAGACTAACTTACCTTGTAAAAACTAGAAACTTTTTCTAGGGTGCCCGGCGCGGCTGCGGATGAGTATTTATTTTTTCCTTCCAGTTGTTATATTCCTTCCGTTTAAACGAGAGAACGCTAAATATTTTTCCATGCTACTGCCATCCAATCACATTTCACGGACAGTGACGTATGTTTCCCCCCTTCTGACAACGGTCTCGCCCCACCCACGTATTTTCACTTGTATGTGGATTTTTTTTCGGTAATGCTTCGCTGCAGTTTGAAGTAGACACTGTTCCCCAGCGCACAGGTCCAGATTTGCACTACCTATTGTTGTTCATACTTTTTTTTTGATTATTTGACTCTGTAGCTGTGGGTAACTTGGAGATGTTCGAAAATTTGATGCGATGGCTGAATCCTTCGGACGTAACGGCGTTCAAGACCGAGGCAGGTGACCCCGAAGCAGCGACCCTGAAGCGGGCCCAAATGCAGTGCGTGGATGAAACGGTGGATTACACTTCATATCATCTTTGTGCCCATGACCCGGTTCGCCAAGTTGTCCTATGCGTCGGCAATAACGTGCCTGCACTGCTTGTTGCGCGTGGTAGGCGGCAGATGCTGCTGCAGGTCCCAAACTGCGTCCGTTGGATTGACTGTAGCATCTTTTCTGGAACTTCAAGTGTGCTGCTGCTCTCCCCGGAGCGGCTGGTGCTTCTCGACTACGCATTTCATGGGATCTCTTCTGCGTTGTCCCCATGCGGGAAAAGGGGGGTGCTGTTTACCAGTCTTCACGTACCGCAGGGTGTGACGTGGGGCGCAGTAGGCTGTGAGGATGGTACGGTTATGTACTGGAGGCTACAGGAAAGTGGTTCAACTCAGCAGTTGGTGTGGGCGGCACTAACAACGAGCACAATGAATCTTTGCCGCCCCTTTTTCTCAGCAGCTTCAAGTGAGTGGGCACCACGAGGCTACGTGCTTTCTATGAATAGCTGCCCGAGTAATCCGAATACATTTATTGCGGTTGTCGCCGGTGCGGCTGGAGTGTGCAAGTGGTATTTGGACGAAAATCGTCTCAGTCGTTTCTTTTCCCTGCCAGAACCCCAAACGGGGTGTGGTATTACGGCATGCAGGTATACCCCTGGAGCTTCCTTCGTTGTTGCCGCGGCGTTTGACGCTTCCGCCCTTTACATATGGGCGGAAAACGGCAAGAAAGACAAGGAAAGGTCAGTGGCACTCATGTGGAGTGTACAAACCGGATGCCGTCCTTGCTCCCCGGTCGGGGGACCAGACGACGAAGTGGTGTCGTCTACCGGCATGTACATCGCGCACTCCAGCGACCCACCACATGGTGCGCGGTCCGAGAAGAAGTCGCCCCTGCATTTTTTGCTGCACTCCACTTGTGATATTGTGGAACTTGTGATTAACTTGGAAGAGAAGCGATTAATTCAGCGGGAGGACATTTTGTCACACATAAAGGCGAAAATCCTGCCGCTGCAGTGTGAAGGCGATGAATCATCATCACTTGACCTCTGCCGTGTCATTCCATGCGTTGGGCCGGGTTACTGGTTGAGCGAATGGAAGGACTCGGACTTGGACACACTTCTTGTGCTATCTGAAGACCTGGGCCCTCTTTTGGTACGGCGCTCACGATATCAACGAAATGTGGAGTCCGCTGTCCCGTTAAGAAACGTCATGCCCGAACCCTTTCCGTGGGATGAAATGTTGCTGGTGTCCCCCCCCGCGGAGGTTACCAGAGCCATTTGGCATGGCGCTTCTTTACAACCAGACCCGGAAGATCCATGGGCTACTGTCCTAGCCTGCTTGGAGTGCGAAGGCGATGTGGAAGGAAAGGGACTACAGAAAGAAATACTTCTGGGTATGGTTCCGTATTCGGCTACTGGGGCTGTATGCTTCCTTCCCCTAACCAATGAGTGTCTCCCAGTACCGGCTACTGTAATCGAACAGAATACCGCTGCTAACGCCCGCGCGTCATTGCCTACGGGCTCGGCGGTCGTCATACTCGAGGAAGCCCTTCCAAAGCATCCTTGCAGGACTGAGTTTATACTACGCGTTTTGGCTGACGAAATGGGGGTATCAGTAAATGCCGTGCGATTCTCACCACCACATGTGGAACATATTATGACCCTCTCAAAAGAGCAACTCATATTTGGCGGAGCTAGTGTCGGGGACGATGGACAAGATGGAGAAGCTGAGATTATCGCGCGGACCGCAAAGTTGGCAGACTGCCGAATTGAACAGCGGGAACTTACACCGCAAGCCTTCCAGTTGGTGCGTGGTGGGATGAGCATCCTTCTGCAACTGCGTAATGGGAACTTGGTCATCGTTGACCTAAGCGGCGGGGTCACTGGGGAAGGGAATGCGCCCGCCATGGTTCATTATCCGGGAGGCCTATTTCCAGCGGGCGCATCTGTAACATCTTTTGACACAGTTTGGATGGGTCGAAGTTGTTCAGCCGGCAGTACTGGCCCTGTTTGTGAGGGTAAGAACAGCTTTTTGGCCTTGTTTTGTACTCTCTCAAACGATCGAGGGCTAATAATCTGGAACATGTCCGACATGCAGATGCTCGGCTATCACCGGGAGGATGATGGTAGGTGGAGCTACGACAAAGTCATGTTGTGCAGTTCAACTCCACGGTTTTCGGTATCGGCAGGGGCCGCCAGCCTTGTGGTTAGAGCTCCCCATGCCGATGTTTCAGATGGTAAAAGCGACCCCAGTGCCGAGAAAAATTCTGATTTTCGAGGCACCGTCAGTTTCCGCGATGTATTCGGCCGCGTCATTTTTGCTGTTGAGCTACGGTGGTGTGCAGAACCCCCCGGAGGTTTATGGTACGGGAGAGTTGGTGGGACCGATACGGAGTGGACATTGCTCCCCTCGTCTAATTCAAAAGACCTTCGCCTGAGTGTTGTTGTCTCTGGTGGGGAAGTGGTTGTGAGTGCAGACGGCGAGTACACCTTGAGAGGAGTTGTCACACCAGGTAGTCGAATTGTCGCGGTGGAAGTGAATCCCGGATGGCCCTATGATGCCTTGCAGTGTGATCTTCATGCAGAAGACGAGCAGGAAAAACAGGAAGAGGAAAGAAGCCGCCTGAGAAACGTACTGGGTGAAGACTCCCCGCCTGACACAACGGTTGTTCTTTGGAATGGACGCAAGGTTCACTTATATCTTGCTGAGCGGCTTTTGTCGGGAGAAGCTCCATCGAACCGCATGCAACCCCCTGTGGTGGGGCGGGGACGCTCCGTTGAGCATGTGGGGGTTTGCATGTCTCTCCGCGTGGTGGTCGTGATGAGTCGGGACGCAAATGGATGGCGATGGTTCAACGTATTAGACCTCGAGAGTGGTCAGCGACTGGCGGAGCATACGATGCTCTGTCTTTGTGATGAAAACGACCTCCGCCTCCACACACACTACATAGAAGGAAGTGGGCTTCACATCTACGTGGTAGGAGTGTCGGGAGCACTTGGACATCTTATCGTTTCAGCTGAAAGCAATGTTAGTGACCAGCTTCGTTTGACTGCGGAACCTTTGGAAGGCATCCGCCACGTACCCGCACCACCAACCTTCCGGTCTTACTTGCAGTTTTTGCCACCCCCGCCGGCAGTAAAGCAAGAGCAGGGGCTGCTGAAACGGTTGACCACACAGTCCTGGGAGGAGGCAGCTACGAAGATTGAAACAAATGTCTTGGTGAAAAAGATGGAGGGGGCTGCACCACAGCACCCTCGGCCCGATTCCATTGTTGAGAGAGGGAGAGACGGAGCGGTCCTGTCCCAAAGGAGATCTGAAAGGGAGGGAAGCGAGGAAAGGAGAGGAAGCCGGTACAGCGAGCTCAAGGCTGTCGCCGCGCGGGAGAACGTCAGTGTGACCGAGGCGCTGCAGATGATGAGGGAGAACGAAGTCAAGGTGCATGAGCGAGGTGAAAAAATTTCCCAAATTGAAAGTAAATCGCGTGAGTTGGCGCAGGAAGCGACCACGTTTGAGGCATTGGCCCGGAAGTTAAATCAGAAGCAAAAAAATAGCTGGTTCTAACCCTTCCACTCACAGGCTCTTGCGTATTCTCGTGTACGCAAAGCGTCGTCTCCCGGAGAACTGAGTATCCAAGCGCATGCGTCACCACCTGCACACGTTAGCTTTCATTTGTGTAGTGCTTCTAAAAGAAGATTACAACTTTTCGTCTTTACCATTCTCCGCGTGAACTGTCTGCTTTCATTCCCGCACCGACAGTCCCCTCAAACAAACTTGGGGAACAACTTAAAGAGCTGTCGCTTCAACGCTCGCCACACTTTCAAAGACACACATAACACTCTTTTCGTCGTAACTTTTACCCGTCACGTCGCCACCGCCCCCTCACATGCCTCTTATTGAGTAGAATTTGCGCGGCATGATGGGTCCGATTGCGGTGGCGGCTTCCTCTCCCACAGTTATTTGACTCTGATGACAACGTGAACCTCGTTTGTCGCGGGAAGAATATCGATGCTAGTGGAGTTTGGATGTTTGGTGCGCACAGCAAAGATTAAGCAGGATCAAGCATTCATCTGATGCGGGTGCTACTACATTGTGTGAAGTATTTTTTCTCACCCGCCTAGCGAAAGCACCCCCAACGTTCCGATATTTGGTAGGTAGAATTACATTCAGGATATTAGGGCAATTTGTGCGGGTTATGATGGGAGTTGCAACGGCTAGAAAAGCAATGCTTCAACAAACAGGATGCCCTTATCACCAATTCCACGGATAAAGTTCTTGGCCCTGGGGCTGCAGTTCTTTCCGGTGCCCTACCAAACAAACATACGCATGTCAAATAATGTAACAGCTCCCGCGCCAGTTATTACTTTCCACCCAACACATATGTGACCTCGTTCTCCCCTTGGTTTCGCGCCTTCGCCAGTTTTAGGGGGGGTTTAAGCCTTGACGTCAATTGATTAGGTTATTTACTTATTCAGTGTGTGCGTAGGGGGTGGGTGGGACAAAGTAGGTTTGGACGTGTAACACCGAAATCAAGCGGAAGAGGCAGATAATTCCTGGAATGAAAAGGGTATATGCTTGTTATTTCGTGTTACACATATTTTACAGTTGTGGAGCAACGGAAAAAAATACAGGATGGGCTACACAGATAGATATGAACAATCCGGGGGTTTTCGGTTACGAAGTCTTCTATCGCAAGGCACAGATAAAGAGGCAACTATTAGCCAATATCACTCTCTTTGAGTAGCATTCCTATTGGTTGGAACAGCACATTAAGGGAGTAATTGATCCCACGAGTGAGCTGAAGATAAAGGGGAGACGACGGGTGAGGGAATATATGAAGGCGTTAAAGACAAATATTACCGTTTACAGTGTGAGCTTAGGAAGATTGCTAAATGAATTTAACAACCGTTATTTTAGGCTTAAGAAGCGATCTCGTTCAGAGGACCTTAAACGGATGCCGGTACGGGAGGAGGCCTTCTTACGGTTGTTGCCGTGGCATCATAACGTAACGGGAAGTTGCGAATCGGGAGTCTCGGAATCGGATTCAGATCGGGTTAATGGTGATTTAACGCGCTGTCGATTTCTTTTTGGTCGCTGTCAAATGAATGTGGAATACCAGTTTGCATTATCTGTTGGAACACGCAAGGATGTTGCATCATCGAAGTGCACGGGGGAAGGAAGCGAGGGTGGAGCTGTACTCCTTCGTTTCACGAAAATCCCAAACAAAAGCGGGGGTTCATCCACCGTAACATGCAGTATCCGGGTCAATAAAGAAGTGCAATACTTCAATAGGGAGGAGGTGGTGGTGGCGATGAAATTTTGTCGTGAAATTTATGCTTAACTAGGTGAAGCGAACGAATTTCTTGAGACAGAAAAAAAAAGAGTGCATATGGGTCATTATGGCGTTGACGAGGAAAGTAACAGCATGGGTGAAGGGTCACAATGCTTGGTGATAATATGTGCGTTTTGCTTGCTGATGCTCTACATTGTTGGAAGTAAATATTCGCAGTGTAGAATAAAAAACGGGAGAGGGCGTGCATATGGCCAAAAAGGGGGGCAAAGAAGCAGAATCACGTCCAACCAGAGATTTTATTCCACTGTGATAATAGGCACAGCCTCCATTTCGCAGGTTAACCGCATAGTGTGCTGGGGTTGATGCCACTTTTTGCCGTAATTCTTCAGCTTCTGTGGAATTAGCTTGTCGTGTATTGCATAAAAATGTGCCCCCCCCCCTCAAGCCCTAGTTTTCATTAGTCAGTTGGATGGGCTTGCATCTGAATCAACGCGTGTACAAGTTTTCCCTTTGCACCCAATGTTATTTCTCCCTTTAACGCTGAGTCCGAGGTTAGAAAAAGAGGGACTAGGTTGGAAATTGGAGGAGGATGGCAATTCTGTTTGTGGTATCTTCTAAGAAGTAAAAGGTGCGGAGGCTGTCACTTCAAGGGTACGGCAGTGCGTGGTGCGTTTAACCTGCACCGTGGGTCACCATGGTGAACAACAGAGTGTCGGTCGGGTGTTGTACGTACTCGTGATTTGTTGCATCTCACTGCTATGTGAAGGGAAATTGATAATGTAAAGGTACCAAACGCTTTCGGCACTCGCGTTGAAGCCGCCAAGGGGGAGTGTTAGAGCACGTTCAATAAACAGTAAAGTCAGAAGGGAAAAATATTCATAGAACTCGGAGCAGTAGCGTCGTCAGAGTGGAATTCCCGAGAATGAAACGCCTAGAACCTCCTACTTTGGAATCACCCAAGCAAGGGTGTGCTAGGGTGTCATCGCCTAGTGGTTCTCAGCCTCACCTTCCGGTGGATGGAGAGAGTGCACACGCCCAAAGAGGCGGGACTGGGATGCGTTGATAAAGTTGCATATGAAATGGCTGTGGGATACTACCTGACATCGAGGGATACAGGAGAGCATTTCGTAGGCATAAGAGGTTGACTTCATTTTCACAATCACCCAATACACCAACGACTGAGTTTTGTGGGGGGATGGTGCTCCAGTGGTTGGGATGCGCCTCATAAATCAGGTACCTTGGATTTCACTAAGAGGCTCTGCACAAATGTGCCTCCCATAGGGGGCCCGCGAGTGAATGCTCAAGATGAAGGCAAGAAGATTCACACACTTGCGAATGCATAGTGCACAGCACTTTTCCTTCCCCGTCCGTTCAACCGGAACGTGCCCCATTGCCGCTTGATTTTCATTCGCTTGCTTACAGAAGGATCGAGCGGTTCCCTAGAACTTTTTCTCTGCATGAAAACTGTGTAGGTAGGGTGCGCTCTCGTTTCCCTGCGTGCTCATTTCAGGATTTGGTAATCCTTTCGGCCCCTTTTAGCAGCGCAACATTTTGTTTGGGCTCAGAGAGTTGGTGGCGAGCCACAAAACTGTAGTAAGGGATTCCCAGGCTCTCTTCTGCGGCCACGTAGTTGTTCTTCACGATGGGATTTTTCTTGCTTTAATCTGGAAGTTTGAAAAGTTTCAGAAGGGGTTGCTCCGGCTCCTCGGATTGGCCTCCTTCATGTTCCACTGTGCCCATTGGCTCCATTTATTTCATCGCACTTACAAGCTTTGGGTATCAGAATAAATAAGCGAATATCTCCTGGTACTAGGCTATTGGTTCGTTGTGGCCTTTCTTTCCCTCACAATCATGTGCTACTATTTTTTGGTGTCGTGCCAGGGCAGCCTTTCTGAAAAATTGCCTCCGGACACTAGGGACTTTCCGTTACCAGGTTCCACTTCTTTGCGCCTCCATCCGTAATTTTTTTCAGGAGGGTTGTGTCGTGTGTGCTGGACTGCCGCCTGCTGCCGCAATTCATACAAGCAGGGATGCGTGTAAATGCTTGGCCTTCCCCTTCTTGCAGCAACCCCTGGCATCACGATGGCGTGGCTGGCACTGACCTTCTTAGAGTTTCTAAATATCTTTCATACCCATGTTGGGGGCACCTTTTTTGTAACGTTTCAATCACTAGTCAAAGTGTTGTCACTCTTCGCCTTTGTGTAAATGCGCACTTTGCGAGTATCAATGGTTGCGGGTTCTGAAAATTTGCATCCATCGAAACAAGGAAGGGCGCCGCACAGTATTTCCCCCTCTCCTTCCACATCAATGTGGCACAGCTTTACCACTCACTTCCACAGTATTTGCTTCGTTACACCCTCTCGGCGCCGGCTGCCTGAGCGCCTTGGCACGCTTTCCTGTACTTTACGGTGTTCAGAAGAAGCCAAAAGCAGGCAGCGTTTCTCACCTAGAAAACACCACTATAATACGGCTACGGAATTACACAAAACACGGAATACTTGAGGGTTGCATCTTTCTGGAATACAACTATGCACTCTTCGATCCCTGGGAACGCATTATCCGATGATTGCCCATGCCAAAGGACACCTCCGTCCACTCACGCAAAGGGAGGTCTATAAAAGTTCTGG
>NW_027124958.1:0-402 GCF_001457755.1 Trypanosoma equiperdum | reverse complement strand
CACTCTTCGATCCCTGGGAACGCATTATCCGACGATTTCCCACTACAAAGAACACCTCTGTCCATTCACGTAAAGGGGGGTCTATAAAAGTTCTGGCATTCGAACATCAATAGAGTTGCACCACGTTCTAGAGGAAAGTAATCCCAGTATATTCTATAAAACGCTCGTTGATGCATTTTCAACCTTCTGTGCCGTGAATAGAACTAGTATAACAACTGCATAATCAAGGTCCATAAGCTCTACCTTTTACCAACACATCACAGGACAACTTACATGTGTAAGAAGGTAGCGGCATGCTCGTATACTCATTATGGAAGACCTTCTAGCAGAGCCATGAATAGAAGTCATTTCACACGTCTAAGATACGCGGGCCATCGCCCATCTACAAGATAGGATGCAAAT
>NW_027124614.1:0-1804 GCF_001457755.1 Trypanosoma equiperdum | reverse complement strand
CAGGAACGCTCCGCTTCTCAATCTCTTCCCATTGCATTTTTATCGAAGTGTTTGTTCCTGGTGTGTAAAATCAATTCTGACAAGTGAACACGCTAATAATCGCACCATCGACATCTTGTACCGTGCTCTTCTCTGCGCTTCAGTCCGCCCTTTTTTGCATTACCTTCTCTAATTTTTCAAGGAATACAGTGTTTTCGCTGTCATCCTTCACGTTCCTTTCTACGATCACATCCTTTACCTTTCGCGCTTCGTTTTCTTAATCATCCTTTTAATTGTGCCTGCGCTTCTTTTTTTTACAACATGGCACTGGTACTCCTTCGGTCGTTCGGGTTGTCGCTTTTCGAGTGCCCCGTTATCCAGTGTCAACCGCATTTGTTGTGGCGAATGGAGAACTTTGGTTTCAACTTGTTTGCATGACTGTGCCATCGGTTTTTGACACGGTGATCCAGTTTGTTGCACCTGCAACATGCCAATTCCCCCTTTCGCTTAAAATTCCTTGGGCACATATGACATTCCACCTCCCTGCCATATTTTCCTGGTGATATGTCCTTTGGGCTTTTGGCCGAGCCTTCTGTTCGCCCCCGTTTGAATGACCTGTGCCGTTGCGCTTCCTCAACCGCCCACCCAGTTGGTACGCTTGGTGGACGAAAGGGTCAATTTAGCCTTTTTCCTTTCCTTGCTCTCCACCGTTTCTTCAGATAGGTCTCCTTTTTGCTTCTAAAAGGTCGCCTGGAAGGTTCCCTCAGAAGCGTCGTGGCACGCATTCCCATACCAATTGCATTTGTTCGAAATAAAATAAAATACAATAGATGCATGGAAGTTAGAGTTCACTCTGTATGTTATCTGTGTTTTGTTTCCTTTTCGGAGCCCTTTCCATGTTCTTTTCCTTTCCCATTGATGCTTGTTTATCGCTCGGTCAGTTGCTAAAACACGTCGCATTTGTATAATAAAGTGCACTGGACATATGAGTAAGTTTTCGTCGCATTGCACTTGGCCGCGATGGCGCTTTGGGGCCGGTCACCCGTCCATTGCAACAAAAACTTTTGAAGAGGGCTGTCAATGTTCACAACAGAACACCGTTTGTATTTGATGTTGTCCGTTCTCTTTTTTCCATATTGCTGTCACGTGCCACACAAATGCCTTGTTGTCCTTCTCCGAAACCGGATCAGTATTAACCTTTTTTCGTGCAAAGAGAGATGTCCCGCTCAGCATGGGGCGGATGCGTTTCATACGATTCCTCGTCGGGGCACATTTTGGGATTTTGTTTGTTTTCAAATTAGTTTCCTCCTTCATTTTCGTTTCCACTCCGTCACAGCTTTAATAACGCCCGTCTTCCGCAATGAGCACTGCTGTGGCACCAAGTTGTCTTTTCATGCCGGCTCACCAGTTTGTATTTCACTACGGTGTAATAATACAGTTTCAAACGTTGGGTTTACCATTCTTCCAGTTAATTATACGGAGTTTCTTAATTTGAGCTACGGGATTTCCTCATTGATACTCGTGGTCTCCGTTTTGTGAGAGACAACGGCCGGGACAACGAGTCGGTAAATGCTATCACTTTCCCACTTTTTCGATGCATTCCTGGGGGCACCTACGAGTGATTCGAATCCACTTTTCATTGCACAGTTTATGCTCTGTAACTGCACGTTAGTTTGTTTACTCCATTGAAATAATATGTCCTTACTTCCTCAGCCATCGGTGATATCACTGCTGCAGCCGTCCCTTTATCGGTAATGGTATGGTGACAATTATTTCTTGGGTGTTTTGTAACCTCGGTGGGAATTCCTGATTGGTTGAGTTGATG
>NW_027124573.1:21621-26377 GCF_001457755.1 Trypanosoma equiperdum | reverse complement strand
GGAGAGGTGTGACTGTAGTGTTTCATCCGAAGGAAGAGTTAACAAATAACATATACAGTAGCCACACCTCCCATATTGTGCACATAACACCGCATAGTATATTATTAGTATGTGCGGGGGAAAACTATGTCGATATAACACACTTTTAGTCACC
Organism: Trypanosoma equiperdum; assembly: GCF_001457755.1. Classification (NCBI taxonomy): domain Eukaryota; phylum Euglenozoa; class Kinetoplastea; order Trypanosomatida; family Trypanosomatidae; genus Trypanosoma; species Trypanosoma equiperdum. Next base: position 26,223 of record NW_027124573.1, on the reverse strand, counting down.
GTAGGAAATGCATTCTCACATCTTGAATAGCATCGAACACTAGGGAAATCACCGCATAATTATATGCCCTGTTTGTGTAAAGTGTATAATTCCACAGACTATCGGCCGTTACCTACAGTACTTCGGAAGTGCCCCGTTGTGCTGAATAGTGGGAACGCTGCGGTAGCTGTCGATGGTTCTCTTTGAACTCGGGTACTATGTAGTCCGTAGGCGTATACAATTTTGTGCTTAACCAACGCTTTGCAGCGAATAACGAGCTTTTAGACACCGAGAGATGATTGTAAAAAGTTGTAGTTTGGATTAGGGGTGGGGGTGCCTTCGCAAAATCACACTTCAAAGAAGTTGAACGGAGCCACGCGTTAGCGGGGTGTAAAGTTGTTCGAGATATACCAGACATGCATCAGTTCTGGGGTGGTGTGTGTATGGGGGGAGGGAAGTGCGCGCATTCACATGGTAACGCATGAGGAGGACAGAATCGTGTTGGTGGACGTCTCGGTGGGCCAATAGGTCAGTTCTTCTCTCACTGCAAATATTGCTGGGTCCCTCCTGAATACTACAGTCTCAGGATTGTATCTTCAGTGGAACCGTATGCTGGTACCTTTTGATTTCGCCCCGAATTTACCGTGGTGCATCATTTGCGGCACAGTAAAGTGTGATGAAGACTCCCCACCGAACGTGAATAATCGCTTTTATAATGGTGCACTGCGTTTATCGAAATGCAATGCGCGATTTCGTGTCCCTCCAGGGCCTCCGCTGCAGCACCCACAACTGACTTCCAAATCGTGAGCGTCCAACATGCTCATTAAGTCGCAAAAACCAAGGGGATGATCAACCTTCCGATCGGCGAAATCTTACTTTCCGAAATGGGAAACTCATCCGGTTGTTAACGCAGCTTGTAGTGCTCCGCGTTCAGCGTACTGATGGAGGTGCCGGCGCATCGGTGGGACGGAGGATCGAGCCGTGGCAAAAGGTCAACATACATCACTACCGCCCTATCCCCGTCAACTGGCTACTGCCACAAGTAGCGGCCGGCGGGAACTAGTTACCGATCCGTATGGTGGCGGTGGTGGCAAAACCACCCCATGTTTAGCAACCACTATGCTTGTAGTGGGTCGGTGGCCGGCACCGCTGGCCGTGGTGTCTTTTGAAGAAAGTGAAAAATCTGCGCTTTTGCGGCAGGCTCAAAAGCACTGTGATTGAGTCACTTTACTCCCTACCTACGCTCAGCGGTCTGTCCCATGTAAACAAAGCGCTCGAGGATATCGCTGCAGAGGCCGAAGTGGCAGTGGTTGCTTCAGGGGTTTCAGGTACGGGTGGAGAGGTGGTTCTTTGCCTCTGATTCACCTAAGCGGGTGCCAGGCGTTAGCGGTATGGGTGTGAGTGGCACCCCATGGGTTTTCTCCTCTTCTTTTCGTTTTTGTCCGTGACAACTCTTTCCTAACGGTTTGTCGCACTACGCTTCGGTGCCTTGGGGCACCAGAGTTCGTGGGTGTGCTCCTCCCCGTTCTTTGCTGGTGGTTGCCGGTGGCGCGGGCCAAAAAACCGTAGCGAGGCTGGGGCTAGAGCGCCGGAGAGAGCTGGGGTTTCTTCGGTTTGGGACATTTTGTTCACAGGCGATGGGGTACGACAGACGATCGTCGGATCCGAAGCGGACGGGGGACCCCTGTGGCTACTTCACCATCTTCGTAGCCTTCCCGTCATTAGCAGCCCCTCGTGTGAGCATGGAAATTGAGAGGAGCCCCTTTCTTATGCTGCAGCGCGGAGCAGCGTCCCGATGTGGGAGATCGTTGTTGTGGAATTTTCTCCATCTTTCTTTTACTTCTGTTTCCAGCACATCGCGGCGGGCGCCGCCGTAACCGCTTTTGCTCATTTTTTGGTTGCTATTGGTCGTGGGGATTTGTTGTGCAGGACGCGCTTTGTGCGGGGGTTCCACCCATATGTTGATTCGTAAGGTGGTATAGAGCGGTATAGCATGTGTATGTATGTAATGTTTGATGTGAGAAGCAATCAAATGGACTTTTTTTTTGCAACCTTGTTCCTAGTTGTCTGTTGATTCCAGTGACATCCTACTGTTTATGTCTTTGTGAAGTGTGTCTGTAAACAGGCTTATGGAGCAGTTTTTCTTTATTCTTCAGGACGATTGTGCGTGGGCATACTTCGCCCATATGTCGTTGCTGCTCGCAGCGCGACACGGAGGCCCCGGACTCGCGTGGACCGCGATGACACTCCACGAAGGTGGTGTTGTGCGATAGGGTTTTGTTTTTGACATCTATGTTTCATAGCACTTGGTGGTTTTCGTACGCCTCTTTTCCCTCTCTGGCTTGCCCTGAACTTTTTTGTGTTCGGGAGCACCGTGTGTGAGCGCATTAATTTGTAATAAGACGTAAAGAAAGTCGATTTTTTGCATGATTTGGTCGCCACTAGCACTTTTTTCAAATTGTCAAAATTGTGGGAGAAATAGGCAAGTTGATCGTTGAGGTAGTCGTTATTAGGGATATGGAAGGTGTAGCTGATATTCCCTTACGTGCCATTTGTGAGGCGACCGGATTCCTCGTCAAGGTGGAAACTACTGATGGCAGTGTTTATGATGGCAAGCTGATGCAACTTGATGCAATATGTGGGGACATAGAACTTATTGATGTGCGGTGCCAGCACCGAGACTCTTCGCTTTCTGTAGAGGGTCGTGTTTTCTTAAAGGGATCAAGTGTACGACTTGTGCACCTTCCATCGGATCTGAAGAGGGCACCGTTCCTGGACTGGAAGAATTTGTCTATCCAAAAACAGTTGAAAAGCAGCTTAAAAGCCTCGAAGGGCGGCGAGAATAAATGGCCAAAAAGAACACGTATGAAGCCTACAAAACTAGAGCATCGAAAGAAAAAGCTACTCCTATGAATGTTTGTCTCCGATGTTGTGTTCCATCTAATCTTTTTGACTCACTTCCTCGCTCTCCTCTGCTATTATTTTATTTACTGTGTGCGACTAAAAAATGACCCATCGGATTTTTTAAATTTTTGAGCGTATGTGCATGCACATAGCCGTGAGTTGATATGTGTTTGCTAATTATTGAACATCTTTTCTATTCGCCTTGTACTGTTACTACTGTTTTGAGCCTCAAGCTCTTTGGTGGGGGAGAAAAAACAGGCAAGATGTCAGATGTGCCTAAATCTCAAGTTGGCACTGACGCAAAGGTTGCCGTTGCCAAAAAGTATACAGGTGAGTACTACGTTAAAGGAATGGTGGGGGACAAGAAAAGTTTTGCTATTGAACATTCCCGAGGTAGACAGAAGAAGCACACAGTGAACGAGTTCTGTGTTGGGGACGCAATTGGGAGGGGTGCATTCGCGGAGGTGTTTCAGTGTTGGAGACCGGAAGAACCTCACATTGTCTATGCCATGAAAAAGATACGAAAGGATCTAATTGTGAAAAGGAAGCAATCACTTAATGTACACACAGAGAGAGATCTTCTTTCTGACGCAAAACTACGGCAGAAGCGAGTAAGTTGTCCATGGATTACGGATTTGGTGGTAGCATTCCAAGATCAAGACTTCCTTTATATAGTAACAGAGTACTGCTCCGGAGGGGATCTTATTTCTTGGCTCATCCGTTACGATGTCTTCCCGGAAGAAACGGCAAGATTTTATTTCGTTGAGTTGGTTTTAGCACTGAATGCGCTGCACAAGATGGGCTATGTTCACAGGGATGTGAAGCCGGATAATGTCCTTATTGATCGGGAGGGCCATGTTAAATTAGCAGATTTTGGGTTGTCTAAGAGAGATCCGGATCAGGCTGAAAGTACATCCGTAGCCGACGATAGCTATTTAACGGAGGATGTAACCGTTGATGATGACGTAAAGAAACGCTTCAGGGATAAAAAGGAAAGAAAGGTCATGTTCTTTTCTACTGTCGGCTCACCCGCCTACATTGCACCTGAGGTTCTAATTGGAAGGGGATATGACTATTCCTGTGACTGGTGGAGCGCTGGTGTTATTCTATATGAAATGATATTTGGATATCCTCCATTTTTCAACGATAATAACACCGCAACCGCTAAGAAGATAATACAGTTCAAAGAGCACTTGGAGTTTCCGAAGGATCAAACGACGGTGTCAAAGGAAGCAATTGATTTGATTTCTCACCTTATTGCCGATTCAAAAGAGCGATACGGGTTTGAGGAAATAATCCGCCACCCATTCTGTAAGGGTGTCCCTCTGACCGACAGTATCCGAAATGAGAAGGCCCCTTTTTCTGTGGAGCTGAATAGCCCGAGAGACTTGCAATATTTTGAGCCTGCACCCGACAATGCAGACATCCAAAAGCAGCCGATGACTGCGGTGTCGAGGGAAGATCAGTCTGTTTTTGTTGGCTTTACGTCAAAACTTTGCGATAGAAATCAGTCCACAACTTGGTCAAGGGCACTAGGTAGGTTCCACGAGCTGCAGAATTTTTCAGATGATGATTAATATAACGGGGGAGAGGGAATATATATGTCCGAGGATAAAAACGAACACTTGATCAAATGTTATTACTTCTGTTGATATCCTACAGGGAAAGAAGTCTCTAATGACTACGTACTTAATGATATATAAAGATGAACACACAGAC
>NW_027124573.1:20322-21596 GCF_001457755.1 Trypanosoma equiperdum | reverse complement strand
TATATATATATATATATATATTGCAAACAGAAAAAAAAAAGAGACTGCTGTGGTGTGACCGCGTTTGTGTGGACATTGCTTAGACACCCTTCCTTTAGAATATGTCACACTGCATTCATCCCATTCGTTTCGTTAATACCATCAAATTGGCTTCTCTTTATCACAACTTTCAAGTCCCCTTAAAGGGAAAGCTTTGCCACATTTATTTTCTTATTATCAGGAGATATGGGGGAAACGCTGTCCAAACCTGTCACAGAGAAGCACACCAGTACATTTGAAACGTCCCATATTCATGTTGGGTGTTGCGCGATGCAGGGGTGGCGCAAAACCATGGAAGATGCTCACGTAGCTCAGTTGAATTTAGGTGGGAATAAACATCATACATTCATCGGCGTTTTCGATGGACATAACGGTAACAAAATCGCTAAGTATTGTAGGGAACATCTCCTTGATGAGCTGATGCTAACACCAGAGTATCGCAGTGGCTCATACGATGAGGCTTTCAAAAAGGCGTTTGGTGCGATTGACTCCAATTTGTCCAAAATGTCGATGCTGAGGTCAGAGGGTGGAACTGCGGCCATTTGCGTTATGTTAACTCAAAACGAGGTTATATGCGCAAATGCTGGTGATAGTAGGGCAGTTTTGTACCGTGGAACTCGCGCCATTCCTCTAAGTATTGATCACAAACCTTCTGCTCCGGGTGAAAAGGAGCGTATTTTGCGAGCCGGAGGGACGGTTCAGTCCCATCGTGTCGATGGAAATTTAGCCGTTAGTAGAGCTATAGGTGATTTTGACTACAAAGAGAATAGCGAGTTGTCTTGGGAGGAACAGATAGTTACTGCCTTGCCTGATGTGACTAGAATTGATATAAAAGAGGAAGATGCTTTTGTTGTTGTTGCGTGCGATGGAGTTTGGGATGTTTTGTCAAATGATGACTGTTGTCAGCTGATTCATCAAAGTTTTAAGGATACCGAAGATGATATTGGTTTAGTGTGTGAAGCTGTTCTGGATAGGTGCCTGGCCCCATGCATACAAGGAACAGGCTGTGACAATATGACCATTGTTATAGCAAGATTTAAACCTGCGTTCTTTTGTAGTGAGCGTTGATCATTTTTTTTAAATGTACGTTGAATTTGTGTATACGATGAAAATTATCATCTTTATACAGGGTCTGTCGTTGCCGTTCCAATGAGCGATTCTAATTGCTATTGTCGTTGCCGCTATATATACGTACATATACGTTTTTTATTTGCTACGATATCGAAAGTAACTAG
>NW_027124573.1:6256-20310 GCF_001457755.1 Trypanosoma equiperdum | reverse complement strand
AAAAAAAAAAGGATGGCCTTTCCTCATCGTGAACAGATTGATGAACTGAAACTAATAGCTGAAATGCTTGATACCTTTGCAAGGACACGCCCGGAATTTCATCACCAAGTGGGACCGCTACCTGATAGAATCCGTGACGCTATAGGGCCGATAGAATCGGCATTACGGGAGAGTGGTCGGACTATGACTGGTGATATCACGGAGAAGGAACGACCCAAACGCGCTGACGGGTTACCTGAGCTAGTTAACGAGGGAAGGCAAACACCCGGGCAACGTCGTTCTAACGAAGGGAAGAAGGTTGTAATTACCAAACCTTCAAGTGTAACGGCGTATCGCATTCCAAGGGAGAAGGTACCTGGCGGACCTCTTCAAATATCGAAGGAGGTATCAAAGTACATAGCTGCTACGTTGTATAATATCCTTGAAGGCGCGACAAGAATTTCGAAAGCATCCTCATCTCATATATTTATTCGCAAAGATGATGAGATGATTTCCATAGCAAACTGCGCGGCCAGGCTTGCATTTCCCCCCCAGTTGGTTCATCACAGATGCCTAGGCTCTGTGGACGCGGAAGTTTTGGGTAGCGGGATTGCCCTTAATCAGTATACGGTTGATTCATCGCGTGTCACTTCAAGTCTCCTTATTTTTCCTGTATTTACGACAGAAACACCTCGAAAATCAGCTGTAGCAGTCGTTCACATGGAAAACAAATGCCAGGGGACTATGCCCTTTAGTAAGTCAGACGAGGGAGTTATTTTAACAACTTCTCAGTTAATTGGTCAGTTTATGTCAATGTTTCCCCAAATGGACTGGGTTAATAGTTTTTTTGACCCAGTAACTCAACACATATTAGCTCCTTTTGAACCGAAAAAGAGGCTTCCTAAACCAACCAGGAGGGGGTGGAAGGGGAAGGTGAGCGTCACTACAGAGGAACCAGGTGCCGTTGAGTCACAAATAGATGAAAATTACTGGAGGAAGATTGAGGAGTGTGAGCCCCCATTGTTGATAAAACGGGAGTCACTTCCTCGTCTGGGGTCTAACAAGGCATCACCTCAGGGACTTTCTGCGGTCCCCACATTGCGGGAGATCGATGCGTACGTCGAAAACATGCAAAGTTGCTGGAACCGCGGTATCTCAAATTATGTGGGGTTGTCCGAGGAAGAACACTCCAACAATATTGAACTGAAGGTGGTAAGAAGGGAGCTGACACGCATAAAGGCGCTGTACGAAGAAGCTGAAGAACAACTTCGACTGTACCGCCTTGAGGGACAAGATTACGAGTGCGGGTTCCGTTCCATTAAAGGCGAGCTCGATTCATACATAAGGAAGCGGAACAAAACAGATATCAACTAGCTTCTCTAGATGTAGCCTTTTTTCTTTTGCTGTACCTGCAGGCATCTGATGTGCTGGAGGTCGTGTCGTCAGGTTGTATTCCTGGTTCAAGGTTATATATTGCTCTGTGTGAGGCTTACATCACAATATGCAGTGATTCTGTTGGTACATTTTACGTTTACTTGACTGCTATACGACTGTGAGCACATACATGTATGCATATGCGGTGGGGAAAACTACCGGTCGTTGTTAAATGTTTTCGACTTACACCTGTTTTATTTTCGCCCTATGCTCTTTCTCTTTCTTTTGAAGCTGAATCAGGAAGGAGTGTTCCCGACGGCACCCAAAGTCGTAAAGCGCTCGGTTGTGTGCGCGATTTCACTCCCTGGTCGCTTTTCCCCTGACGTTTGGCACCCCAGTTATAGACAACGGTGTCGGCACTGGGACAGTGTAGCTGCCTTAGTTGGTTTCCTGTGAATGCTGGCCAAGGACGTTGATGCAGGTCGGTCTACAACTTCTTCCACGACGGGAGTACCGTACATTCCAACTGACGTCATAGTGAAGAAGGTGGCCCCACTGATTTTCCTTCCGCCTGAACATATTCGAGAGCTTGTACAGTGCTTCGATCACGAAGGAAAAGGAGGACTCTCGGAGGCACAGTGGAGTCGTTTCTGCGAAGAGCATCACAAACGGTTTACCTCCTTAGGACAATATGAGATCGACTTCGAAAGATTTCAATATTACGGCGAGTTCTCCGCTACTGAAGAACCGAGTTCTGCTGCTCGAGTCGTCCAGGGAGTTGTACGTTTCCTAGAAGGGTTTGCCGCTGGTGGGATCGCTGGTGCCGTTAGCAAAACGGTAATTGCACCCGCTGACAAGGTTAAGATAATCTTCCAAGTAGACTCCCAGCGGCGCTTCTCACTTTACAATGCATGTAAGCTGGGTATGGCAACAGTGAGGAAGCACGGTATAGCTGGATTGTGGATAGGTAATGGCGCAACGATGATACGAGTTGTGCCATATGCCGCCGTGACATTTGTAACGTTTGATTACTATCGTGAGGGGTTTCAGTATTTACTGATCGCCGATCGGACAAGTACTTCAAAGAATGAGGGCACAATGGTTATCATACGGTTCCTGAGTGGCTCACTTTCGGGTGCTACGGCAACGGCGTGCACCTACCCTCTGGACCTCATGAGGGCGCGACTTGCTGTTCACAATTTCGACAAGGGGGTGATCCCCAGCTACTGCCGGGCTTACAGGTCACTGGTGGCCGATCACGGCTGGAGGTCGCTATATTCTGGACTAGTTCCTACTGTTATTGGCATTATGCCCTATGCAGGGTGTAGTTTTGCTGTCTTCGAGACTCTGAAGAGCTATATTGTTCGATGGCGTGAGCTTTCGTCCGAGAAGTCCATTTCTGTGCATGAGAGGATTGTGGCTGGTGGTTTTGCTGGACTTGTTGCTCAGTCCGCTACCTACCCTCTGGACATTGTTCGGCGCCGCATGCAAGTGACGCCAGGTCGTTACCGCGGTGTTTTCCATGCACTTCGTGTGATTTACAAGGAGGAAGGCTTCCTTCAGGGTTGGTATAAAGGCCTTTCCATGAACTGGATTAAAGGCCCCATAGCCGTTAGCACTGTTTTTACTGTCAATGATATCGTTAAGCGGCGCATGCGCGAGTACGATGAGGAGGTAGTGAAATACTCCCGTCGGGGAAACTTGGTGTCTCTTCCAGAGGGGCTTGTTTGCGGAATGATGGCCGCGTGTGTGGCCCAAACATGTACAGCTGCACTTCTTCAACTTAAAATCTTGTTTCAAGTGTGTTTGGGCCGTTTATATTCACGTACAACCGGCCGGCACGGTCCCCTGTCGAGTGGTTTGCTCTGCTGGAGAGGTGTTGCAGCCCACGGTGGTGACGTCACAATGATGCGAGTTATTTCGTATGGTGCCCTCACTTACTCACTGTTTGACATATGCCAGACAGCTTCAGAGCGGCTGTTATTTTCTCTAACGCCAACGCCGGCTACAAACTTTGTTGCAGGCGCTGTGGCGACGGCGGCGGCAACGGCTCTGCTGTACCCTATCGCGCATGTGGGCGCCCGAGCAGTGAAACACACGACTCCACGTCACTTTCATTCACATTATTGGCTACTTCACGATATAGCAAAAGCGCAATCTCCGCGATCATTTCGCGAGTGGAGTACCTTTGCGGCTATGGGTGTAGGGCCTGTTGGGGGCGTCGGTTTTGCGACCTACGAATTCCTCAAGGAACACTGTCACTGCACTTCGTTCGGTCAGCGACTTTTTGCTGGCGTGCTCGCCTCTTTCGTCGGTCATGTCACTACCTATTTCATTAATGTCGGAAGGCGACGTGGACAGGTGGAGCAACTCACGTCTTCTGGCGTAGTCGACGCTAAGAGTGTGTGTCTAAAACCTGGATTCTATGCTTCTTTCCGCCGCTGCATGCCACGGAGGTGGCCTGTCAGTGCGACGACGTTCGGGATTTCGCTTGCTGTTAATGATATGTGTCGTGACTTGGTTATCCAGGAGAGGAAGGAGATTTTGCACGACATTTTCTTTACAAGGTAATGCAACAGTTAATGAGGCATGCCATATAGGACTATTTGATCGTAGGTTGCGTGCTTATATGGTTGTCTGTCACGTGTAATAGAGGAACTGAACCCAGAAGAGCTCGTAGTCCCCACTTCTGCACCACATAAGTTCCCCATTCAGGTTTTGCACCGCCGGGTCCCCAAGTCGTCTGGTTTATTGTTGTGCGTTCGGTTGTGCTAAGGTACTAGTTTGTGGTTGATGCACTGCCGTCGGTTGTGGAGGTGCCTGAGCGCGGCGAGAGCCGCTATTGGTGTCGTGTTTTGTAATTGCATGTAGACCACACTGGGCATCAACCGAAGCAGTGGTTGACGACATTTTAACGTCGTGCAGAGCTTCCCGGGCGGTTAATGACGGTGATACTGTACGTGGCGTAAGGGCCCCATTCAGTATGGGAGGATTCCTTTAGTTTCCTCTCAGTGGCGACACCGTCACTGTACATTTACCGCCCCGCATTTGGAAAATACTAAAAGGTTATCGATCATCGGTACTTTTCCTCATTTTGGTATATGCGTGTGTATGGAGGAGGAAGGTACAAGAACGAGAGGTATGGTCCGCAACGATGTTTGACGTTTGCTTTGCATCGGGGGTTGTTGTTAAAGGTTGTGCATATAAGTTAGTCTCCCTGGGTTCCACCCATTCTTTTCCGTTTTGTTTCTCATTGTTGTTCAAGAGGTTATTCAGGTGTGTCACAGAGGCCGCGGAGGCATTACAGGACCCTTCGGTTTCAGGAGCATATTAGGATATAGCAAGGTGGAACCCGCAATCTAACATATAGGATCCGTGGAACTGTTGACTCGGGGCTAGTACTCTTTAAGCAGATGGAGCCTGATGATGGTGTTGCTTCTTGGATGGAGCTACGCGAGGAAGGAAACAAGGCGTTTAAAAGTGAAGCATATGCCAACGCTGTTAAACTCTACTCCGAAGCGATTAAGTTAAATTCCAAGGAGGCAGCACTCTTTTCTAACAGAAGTGCAGCTTACATAAAAATGAAAGAATATCAGAAGGCAGTGCTTGATGCTGAAGCAGCAATCGCCAATGATAAGACATTTGTTAAGGGATACTCGCGTCTGCACAACGCACTTTGTCATCTGGGTAGATTTAGGGAAGCGACGCAAAAACTAAAGGAAGCCCTCGTGGTTCTGGAAGCTTGTGGCGCGTCTCCGGAAGACAAAAAGCAGATACAGGAGCTTCATAGAACTGCCGAAGAAGGCCAAAGGGGGTTTGAAGCTGGTCAGCGTCTGCTAGAGGAACGCAACTTTCTGGCGGCGGAACGTGAGTTAGTGAAGGCGGCCCAACTGTTCCCGGACTGTGCCATTGTCGGCATTATGTTGGGCGAGTCTCAAGCTTCACTGTACCCCGAGAGGGTTATCCGATCGCTGACGGCTCTTTCCAGTGCACACGCTGATGATACCTACTATCTTTATGTTCGGGCACTCGCCAGTTACTATAGTGGGCAAAGCGGGCTGAATAACGCACAGTCGATACTTCGTCACACGATTGAGTTGGATCCCGACAATCGAAAGGCTACTGAGCTCTTGAAGAAGATACGGGCAGTGGAGTCTCAAAAGACCGAGGGTAACGCGGCTTTTAAGGAGAAACGATTCACCGCTGCCGTTAATTGTTACAAGGCTGCAATAGAAGTCGATCCCTCAAACATTCGAATGACAGCCGTTCTACGGGGTAACCAGGCTGCTGCCAAGATGGAGCTAAAAGAATATTCAAGCGCTTTACTTGACTGTGACTTTGCTATCAAAAACGGCGCGGAAAGTGCGAAGTTGTACGCCCGTCGTAGCCGTATCCACGAGGCCCTCGAGAACTATGACGACGCCCTGAGGGATATCCAAAGGGCGGCAGAGATGGACCCTTCGTACAATGGTGAGGCGCAGCAAATGAAGATTAGTGCCAAGAGAGCAAAAAGGAAGGACTATTACAAAATATTGGGTCTGCCGCAGGGAGAGTCGGATGACTCCTCCATTAAACGTGCATACAAGAAGGGTTGTTTGCAGTGGCACCCGGATAAGTGGGCCCACGCGACCGAGGAGGAAAAGGCTCACGCAGAGAAGATGTTCAAGGAAGTAGGTGAGGCGTTTTCCATTCTCTCAGATCCCCAGAAGAAAAGGTTGTATGACTCAGGGCAACTTGATGATGCATCTAGTCCTGGGGGTACGAGTGACTTTCCGGCACGTCAAGCCGACATTTTTCAGATGATGAACATGATGTTTCAGGGCGGCTGTGGCGAAGGCGGGATGCCCTCAGGATTTTCTTTCACGGTTGACCCTCGTTCGCGCCGGCAAAAGCAAACATTTCACTATAGGTGATGACTCGGTGCCGTCTCCTCTTCGGAGGTCAGCTATCCCCTTAATAAGAAAACTATTACCACGCCACTCAAATGTCACGAGTTTATGCATGCACACCCAAACGTACTTATGGGTTCCCGCTATTTCTTCGTTGTCCTATCTCTTCTTGGGGGTTACTGGCTGCAAACGAAACTCCTATGGAAGGCGGGGCGTGTGAAGGAATGTGCAGTGGGTTTGTATTATGGAGCGGGACTTTACTTTGTTGTTTACTCATGAGGTGAGGCTTCGTTTTCCAGTGCGTTGAGTGTTGGAAGGTAGACATTTTAAAGATGTGGTATGTGCTGCAGGCAATGAAAATGGTTCTGAGAAACTCTTAAACACTATTGTGAGCCTCTCCGGGGGCTGATGGAGGGAGGGAGGGAGGAGGGGATTATAATGATTTTGTCATTGATTGTGCTTACCGCCTCTCTGTGTCGCCGAGATAACATGAACCTGAAGCTACTTCTCCCTGCCCTCCGCCGTGTTTTTTTTTGTTTTGTAGGGACGGCCATGAGAAAGCAGATGTTCTTTTACTCTTCATTCGTTGTCTTTTCCCAGTCCCTTGTTTCGTCTGGTGAGCAGCCACCAGCAAAGGAGATCAGAAGGTTCTGTACAAGTATACAACTGTCATTCGCTTTACTAGTTACAGTTTCATATTCCGTCCTTGTTTTTTTCTTGTGTGCACAATGCCGCCTCTCTTTCGCATTTGCCCCTTGTGTCAACAGGGGTTCGGATCGGCTTCCCTGGGTATACACGTACCACAATGCTACCAGAAAGCCCTCAAGCGCTGGAAACTCAACCCCAATGGGCCTATGCCAGTCATGCCAAATATAAGTCCGACGCCTCATAAGGGAACGAAAAGTAGTGCTGGTGGTGTTGCCTGTGGCAATGGCGCAAATGGTGCAAGAACGCTAAACGAGCACGATCCTTTTGCCAACGGATCCGAGCACCCGGAGGGAAATATGAATTTACACCCATGTTCTCGCTGTGGTAGGAAATTCCTGTTTGATCGGATTGCTTATCACGAGAGCGTCTGCAAGGGCAACGTCAAGCGCAAGGTGTTTGATAGCAGCAAGCAGCGGGCGATTGAGGGCCAATACAGTGGCGGCTGTTTCGGTGCGCCTTCCGCAAAGGGGAGGAAGAAGGCAGCGCCCGGTGCTTCTTCACCTGCTCCGGGTGTGCCGCGCACGCGCTGGCGTGAACAACACCGTGAGTTCATTGAGGCAATGCGCGCGGCACGACAGGCGCGTCAGACCAGTGCTGCTATGTGGGGGGAGCCGTGCGCCAAGGAACCCTGTCCAAATAATAGGCAGCCGCGTGCCCCACCCGCGATCGCGAGGCAGCAACGAGGGGCGCAGCAGCGACAGCAGCGAACAGCAAATCCCATGGGAATCACCTTTTCGGGGACGCAGGCAAGCTCTCACAGCGCCTCTTCACGGCCATCGCACGGAAACACATTTGGAAACCGATGTGAGGGCTTTGGTTCCCGTGTGAGTGGTAGAGTAGGTGGTGGTGGCGGGGGTGGCCAGATAAGGATTGCTAATGACAACACAACAAGCCTCGGTATGTTGCAGGCATTTGGCAGGGCGTAGATCCAATAATTATGAAATACTAAGTACAGGTGCCTCCCCATTTTCTTCCCCTTCCCACCACCGTCGCATATGCGTGAGCCACTTTTTGAACGAAGAAGCCCGTGAGCCGCACGATTATCCGCCCTGCGTGAAACGACCTGTGTATGCATACTGTGTAACATACAATTATGTATATGGTCCCGCTTATGAGTGTATACTGATACACAGGGGATTGCAGTGTGAAAACGGCTTCGCATAAAGCATTTTCCATTGTTCAATCTTTCATCAATATTTTTTATCTGCACACACGCGTACACGCCGTTTTCTCTTGTTTACTATTCAGATTGTGGAGAAAATCAACAGCAGTTTAGCGTGTTCTACAAATGTTGTAAACACACAATCTCCAGTGTTAGCGCACTTTACCTCCAACGGTTTCCGCGAAAAGTAAAGTAGGCAACATCAGCAAAATACTTGAATGAAAGCAAAAGGGAAACAAGAGGCCTCAATCGGCCCTCCTCTGATGTTTACTGGTTTCTCCCTCTGTTTGTCTTGACTCTTCGCTTTATCATTTTTATGTACTGTGGATATAGGAGCGACCAATAGAGTAGTGCTTCCCCCCAGTCCTTGTCTTTTTTCCTTCTTACATCCCCTCACTCTGGCTAACATTCACACACACACACACACTCGAATATGCTTGCTCATCCACTTTTGCTTTCCCGAGCTTTTCTTTTAACCGGCATTTGATTTTCATAGCGGGAACATTCGATTATGGCCCTTTACACATATAGTGGTGTGAATGGGAAGCAGAAGTGGTAGTGTTAGCGTACGTTCGGATGCCAATTATTCGTGTGGGGTGCGGCGTGCAGTGGGCGCATGCCACCCCTATGTACCACCCTCTTCCCACTCAATGGCTTAAATTCTTCCTTTTTCATTCACTATTTCCTGTTCACTGCACCTTGTGTGGTCTTCGCAAGAAATAAATAGGTTAATAAGCATAAAAGAAAGTGTCGTGTGGCTGACATGTTACGCAAATCTTCGGTTTCGTTTCTTGCTGCCACCAGAACGGCTCTCTCCGGCGGTAACACTGGACCTACACCGTATCAAGACAAACCGTACCCAGTCCAGCCGCATAACCTTAATGAGTTCCAGCAGCCACCCGACACATGGCGTAAGAGTCCCTTTATGAGCAAACTGATGGACCAAGCGCTCCCCGTTTATGATGATGTTGTAACGGGGTCCGGGCGTCTCTACTGGCAGGAGCCCGCGAAGGTTTGGCACTTGTTCGAGGCGGATGATACTCTTATCCTCGAGGAGCACGACCGAGAGGAGTGGAACGAACGACCCTACGTTGCCGTGAACCACCTATACGAACCTCCAATTGGAAGCGAAGAACGCCCTATTCGTGTAGAGGCTGTGGGCAATCCTGGAGATCAGCAGATCGTGATGTGCTTTGGAAATTGTGCTCCTCATGTGCCACAGTCGACCTACTACATGATGATGAAAGGGTACAGCAAGAACAAGTGCCCAATGTGCCAGCAGTGGTTTTACATTCACAACCGTCCGTGGTTAGTCATGCACCCTGACTGGACAGATGAGCCGGCAGCCGATGAAGGCCCGGCGTACACCTTTGCGGAGATCGAGGCGGAGTTTGACCGAGACTTTCATGAGTTCGCGGTGTACCTGAACGCGGAGTAGATATCGAATAGGCAACATAGGGAATGGGGGGGGGGATGGAGCGGAAGGTGACAATGTGCATTTTTTTTTTCCTCTTCACAGAAGAGCAATTAGCAACTGGGTGTCTAGATGTATGGTAGGGGATAGTCATTTAATTATATGTTTTTGTTCCGTGGCGGTCCTTCGGGCTGTGTTCACTGGTAATAATTGTGGAATCCACCTGGGTTTTTTTCTTGTGAACGCGCGTTATCTACTAGTATCTCTTCGTCTACCGTTTAGTTTTAACAACCATTTTTTCCTTTAACCCTTAGCCTCAACGGCAGCAAGGTCAGCTAGCTGTACATATAATATATATATATATATCTTTTTTTGCTTACGTGCTTTTCCGCTTCCCTCGTCAGCGGAATTTTACTGTGTTTACGTTATTATTCCCTCCCTTGCCTTGCCCTTTCCTTTACCCTGATTTGTGTTCCCTTGATATTTGAAGGCCGCAAGTTGCTCCCTCTGCGCTGAGTTTCGCATTCCTCTTTCAGTAGGGGGTTTGTGAAACGGTCCGGGGCCGTTGTGATCGAGGAGGGATGTCCATTTTCAATGGGAAAACAATTCTTGCCCCAATGGTGCGTGTTGGGACCGTCGGTTTCCGAGTTTTCTGTGCAGCGCAGGGGGCTGACATTGTGTTTTCTGAGGAGGTGGTGGCCTCCAAACTGATTCGCTGCAAGCGGGAGGTCCGTACGTACACTGGCTGCCCCTGTTCCATGGTTGAGTTTGTTTCGTATGAACCATATAAGAATAAGTTCAAGCGAAGCATTGCCTTCGCTACAGTGGCGCGTGGTGGATGCAACTCGCAAGGGGAGGGGGCGCCGGTTGTGCTGCAGTTGGGTGTGGCCGAACCGGCCATTGGTGCGCGTGCAGCGCTGCTATGCGTAGACGACGTGGATGGCATCGACGTAAACATGGGGTGTCCCAAAAAGTTTAGTGTTGACAATGGAATGGGTGCGGCACTCATGCGGGACCCTGCGCGAGCTGCGGCTATACTTGTCGCTGTTGATGAGGCGGTTAACAGCCCCGAGAAAGTCGTGGCCCGTCGCCGACGGGTTCCCATTAGTTTTAAAACCCGGCTTCTTGATACGGCTGATGCTACGGCGCAAATGCTACTATCTGTGATGGAGGGGGTAGGCCCCGATCGTGTTCATGCAATAACTTTGCATGCCCGCACGCCTGATCAACTGCCCGATTCACCCCCACACTATGAGCGAGCTGCGGCAACAATCAGCCAACTCCGTAGTCACAAGTTGTTTTCAAAGGTCTGTTTCGTTCTTAATGGATCTATATCATCTAGGGGTGACGGCAGGCGTAAGGCTGCGCAGTTTGGTTTCGATGCCGCCATGATTGCCCGCCACGCCATGTTGGATATGAGTGTCTTTTCGAAGGTGTCGTCCGAACCACGGGAAGACCCCGGTGACGACCGGGAACCTTGTACGGATTTTATGGCCACTCCAATGGCATGTGCGTCATGGATGGAATTGTATCGAGGTTTGTTGCGGCACCATGTGATCTACCGGACACCGTATGTGTACACGAAATATCACTTGACGAGAAGTGTGCCTAACATTACGGCGTTAAAACACTTGATGATTGCACTTCAGCGGGAAACAAACTGCTATGAGGATGCAGCCAGGATATTTGGTCTGTCTGTGGAGGAGCAGCAGTCTATGCAAGGTGTGTCGGAAGCAGAATTGCTGTCGTCTCTTCCTGTGGAGGAACAGGATCTTAATGAAGCGAAGTTGTTGATTGGTGAAACAACCGGCGTCGATGGGGACAGCCATGTGGAGGGGATTCATCGGCTTTCTAAAAAGCACAAGGGAGAGGCGGAGATGGGTCGGTAAACACCTGTTCTGGTTTAGAGAACGCCAAATCTTCCTTTGTGCTCTTTGTTTGCCACCTCCTGGCAGCGGGGTGGCCCAACGTCGTCGAATGCCATTTCCTTTCGTTGTTTGTTTTGAACTGAACTATTAGCCTGTCTGCCTGTGACGTTGCCGCCACGCATCATATCTGCCATTTTATTGACACTAAGAAGGGGGAAATGTGCTTATGTAACTTCTAATGGGTTCGAAACGCTTCTGCCGCTTCTCGGTAGGCAGTGTTGTTGCAATTTTGACCGCAACCCTCACTCAGTCACCACCATGCTAGTAGATTGATATGTGCACCGCCCCACGGACCTGTTTTGTTGTGTCGTGGTGGTGACCGCATCTTGTTGCCAATTCCTGCGGGTCACCCGGTCTGGTTTCACGCTGGAAGGGCTGTGAGGTGGTTGCTGCTTGTGGAATACCTTGCCTTTAACGTACTAAAAGGTGATTTCCACATGTGTTACTGGTGCTTGAAACGCACGGAAATCACGCCGCCTTTTTCAATGTTGCAAGTTGGCGGGTAAGTGGTGGATGCACCCCCGTCTGTCCACTCAATAACATACTGTTGTCGAGCTCCCTTTAGTTGGTCGTTATGTTGTTTTTTAAAATACCGTCGTTGTGGATTATTTACTTCAGGATATACTGAGGATAGGTGGTATTTTGGTCACTTCGTGCATGCCATTACCATCTTAC
Organism: Trypanosoma equiperdum; assembly: GCF_001457755.1. Taxonomy (NCBI): domain Eukaryota; phylum Euglenozoa; class Kinetoplastea; order Trypanosomatida; family Trypanosomatidae; genus Trypanosoma; species Trypanosoma equiperdum. Next base: position 8,181 of record NW_027124573.1, on the reverse strand, counting down.
CGATAAAGGAATGAGCTTACCTTTACATGAACTGTATTCTTTATTTCTAACGCTGAGGAGCTAGTAACGAAACCGAGTTGTGGCTAACTTCCCACTACCGTTTGCCACAACGTTTAATCAGCTGCTACAAAGTTTGGGGGGAGGGAGGAATCTAACCCTTTTTTGTATTGTTTTCTTTAGTCGCTTTGTTGTTGCATGCCCTGCGCGTACGTGAATGTGTGTTTTTACGCCTTGATGAGACTTCTAAGTGGACACTAGCTGTTTCTACGGATAGGACTCTGAGTGCTGTTCCCCACTGTTTGCCTGTTTTTTTCCCATTTTTTTTTACTATTCATTTTAACTTTCCAAGGTCTCGGGTCATCATCTCAGTACCCTGTTTCTTATGAGCGGGATGCAGGCACCCTTCCAGGGGGGAGTCTCGAATATCTTCTCTACACCAACCGCACCTTTCTCAGCTCGGCAGCTGTTCCACATAGCAGGACGTCCCGCGGAAAGCACTGTGAGTGGTGGGGGCTCCTTTACGCAGGAAGACCGACTAATGTTGCAGCTGCTGTACCAGCAGCAACAGGCGTTCCAAATTCAGTTGCAGTCGATGGCGCTATCACTACAGCAACTTTACATGGCCATTTCTGCGCTTCCTCATCTAAATGCTTCAACTACGAAGCATGATTCCGAGGACGCCAGTCAGAGCGCTCCGGTACACACCGCACTCTCTGCTTCTGTAGGGGCACCCCTGACAGCTGTAGACGCCCCCGTCACCTCTAGCAGTGTGCGTGGTAGGGCGGGTGAGCACAGGGAGGATGCCGTGGTTACGGAGCGCCAACCTTCCACTGCACAACATCAGGGGGAAGTATCGCGCTCCTGCACACCGCCACCGGGGGATTCTGATGTGTCTCGGCAGAGCATGATGAATCGCTCCTCGGAGTCCGCAGCTCCGTGGGATCCTTCCGCTGGCTCTCGCCACAGTAGTGCCACCCGCGGCGTGCGTGGAGAAAACCCTCTATTGTCGTCGCTGCGCGGTAAGCTACCGACACCAAACCGTTCGGCTATCACCTCCACTTCTGTTGCTACGGGACACTCGGCGAGTATGAATGTTAGTGTTAATCAAGATGATCCCAAACCAACGGCGCGGCCCACCGCGCGCAGCTCGACTTCGTCTGCCTCCCGTCTTGATTATGGTGCGCGTCATGTGACGTCTTCATTGTTTAGCTCTGCTCCTTCAGAGGAAAAACATCATCACCAGAGGGCGCGCAAGCGTATCGTACCAAGCAGCCGTAAAGCGGACGCTTCACACGTCACCAGACGAGAAGAAGAATTTATACCGCCGCACACTGGTACTTCAGGTTCTGGTCCCGTTGTTGGGAGCTCCGTGACTGGAGGAGTCAGTTGTGGCGAGGAATTACAGTCGGTGAAAGGTTGGAACTCTTCTCGTGGTTGGAATCAACCAGACAAGGATGAATTCGGTGAGACCAGCGCTTCCGTCACAGGTTACGACTCACAAAGTGACGGCTATGGTAGCTATGAAACTAGACAATATTTGAAGACTGTCGGCCTCATATAATAAACAGGTATTACATCCTGAAGCCACATAACGGAGTTAAACCAGATAGAGCAAAAAAAAGAGTTTCGTTACAAGTTTGGGAAGAGGGAGTGACCAAATGCTTCTTGCTATCGATAGATGCACTCGACAATTGCTGCAGTAGAGTTATCAACCCTCTGGTTTTTGGGATGTATCAATGTGTTTGTAATCCCAGGCGGTACACTTTAGTGCGTGGTCGCCGGTCCTGATTTGCCCCGCTACATATTTTACCTATGTTTGTACTCTAGGTATTTGGAGGTAACTAGCGGTCGCACCGTTGTGTTAGCATTTTTCATTGGTTGTTTTCCTTCCTCCTGCGCTTCTGTGCACTGCATATTCTCCCCGG
>NW_027124573.1:0-6222 GCF_001457755.1 Trypanosoma equiperdum | reverse complement strand
ATATATATATATATATTATTGGTATCTCATAGGTGATTTGTTCGATTGTTAGAAGAGCGCCGTCCGCGACAATAGAAACTAATGATCCGGCGTTATTCACTAGCAATAGGGGGATCATGTTGTTGCCCAGCGCCGCGGTTAATCTCAACTGAGGCTTTCGTCTCATCAGTAGAAAAGGTGCAACACCAGTTGGGTACATCTGAGCGTAAACAAGACCTCATTCTCCACGGGAGGCAGTTGTTTGAAAATGAGTCACTCGATGACATCCACTCGGCGTGGACTCCAGTTGTGGCGGGAAAAATATGCCACGCGGCTACACAGCTGCGAATATCGCCAACCAAAGGCCAGCCGTTCGGTGCCGTCGTGGGATTAAGCCTGACACCTGAGGCAGTGGGGGTGATGGACGCACCATCTCTAGCCCGCATTGCTCACTCTTGTTTGATTTTGCGTTCACCACATCTGTACGAGGTCCTTTTCACGTACATACGCAGGCTCATTACACTCGCAGCAACTCTCGACACAGTTTCGTGTGCAGTTCTTATCAACGCCTATGGCAGAGCGCAGGTGCATCACGAGGAATTCTATAAAGTTATCTGCGACAGGGCGGCCGTTGTGATGAAGGACCCACGCACGTTCGTAGCGCATACGGCGAACGTGGCACACGCCCTTTCCCGTGTGCGGTATTTTCACAGAGACCTATTCCTTACGTTACGTGATCAAGCAGAACGACAAGCATCACAAGGACCACCGCTAGTGGCTGTCACCATCCTTGATGGGTTTGCGGAAATCGGTTTCGTGGACGACGCATTATTCACCGCGCTTGAGCAACGCTTGCTCGGAGAACTAGCGGAGTTACCGGCGCCACTGATGGCATCCCTCGTTTCGTGCCTCGCAAAGGCCGGACGAGCCCCATCACCTCTTTTTACGGCGTGTGGTGAGCGGATTGTGGCTATTGGCAATACATTTGACTCGAATTCTATTGCGAAGACGTGTGATGCCTTTTACCGCGCTAATGTACCCGCCGAGGAGGTACTTGGGACACTTGCTGAACGCGCTTGTAAGGTTGTTGCTGATTTCCGACCTGATGAGATCAACCAAACATTGAGCTCCCTCGCTTCCTTCGACCTTTTCGACGGTGAGCTCTTTCCATTGTTAGCGTCGCGCTTCGTGTCTATCGTGAAACAAGGCGGGTACGTCAGTCCCGTTGACGCCGCCGGGATCTTGACGAGCTTCGCTGTCGTGCAGGAGAGGAGCGACGAACTCGTGCACGTCTGTACGCAGTTGCTGTCCGTGCACCGTGATGCACTTGATGGGATAACACTCCTGCAAACTTTGTGGGCATGTGTGACACTCAACGTTCGTAACGAAGCCCAGCAGAATCTTTTACAGTGTTTGAGCAGTGGTGCGGTGGTTTTGCCAGATGAGGCGAGTGCTGAAAAAGAGTCGAAAGTGGTGCTTGAACGGCTTCTGTTCGTAAAGAAGGCATACGGTTTACAGTGATCATGTGCGCTTGACTTAGGTTTGTAGGGGGTGCGGATGTCGACGAGTGTGCGTACTTACGTGGCGGCGAATGAAGGCGAGAAAAAAGGAGACAAGGATCGCAGAAGGGGATACGGTTCGACTTGAGTGCTGTCTTTCCCTGTTGCTTTACCTCCCTCTTTCTTATGCACCGTGTCATTTTCAGTCGATAAGAGTTTGCATCGGGTCGTGTTTTTCTGTAACTTTCTTCTCTCCCTCACCTTACCATTTTGCCGGACCTCTTCCCCCTTTTGTTCTCGTGGGATACGTTTTAAAAACGGTTTCTTAGGAAATAAGAGTGGAGCGCCGCTTTTGGTGGGTCTGCCCTAACTGCGCAAATGTACCGTGAGAGCCTGCTGGGTGTGGCACTTGGGGCGACGTTGGCCGAACTGGAGTCCGACTGCCTCCTCACTGAAGGGCAGAAACAGCAACTCTGGGAAATATTTGATATTGCCATGGACCGGACGCTGGCGGAAGCGCCCGTCCGCTCACAAGTGCGCGTGCGCACGTCGGCACCGTCACTTGTGGGTCACGCCACTCTTGGAGGTGAATCTGGTCTCAGTTCGATTGACGCTCCCACGCTCAGCACGAGGCCTGCGGAAATGGAGTTCCCCTTACCGCCTTCAGAGGTGACGCACACTGTAGCCACAACCCCCTGTGATGTTCTGGACGAGGAAGTTTTGTACCCGGTTTACCGTGTGAAGGATGGAATGTGGACGATACTCCTGAAGGACCCTATCTTAGAACTGACGGACGCCACGGGGTCTACAGAGACCATTCGACTAGATTATCTGAAAGTGTACCTGAAAGAGGTGGTGAGTCGTAGCGCAACTTCAGTATCCGCGTCTTCGAGAAAAAAACGGAAGCGCTCGCGGCCCTAATTCTTTCGTTTGCAGCGATCGCGAAAATGTCGTTGCTATTAACTCGCTTAGTTTGCAAGCAGCGAAGTTACCTTTGCGTCAAGTGAACCTGGCCGATCCTTCAGGTGCTTTGTGTTTGCCTCTTTTTCTTGAAGCAATTCTTATCAGAGGGATGTTATTTATAATGGTTTCGTTAACGATAGTGTGGATGCAAAAGGACGGTCGTATTTTGCCTCGCCGTGTGCACCGCCGTCCTCTTCTAGACCCCCCCCCAAAAAAAAAGATAATAATAATAATAGTGGCGGTGTTGACGATACTCCTCATATTCGGAAAATTCTGAGGTTATTCACCGCTAACATCTTGGTACATGCGTAATCATTACCGATAACGAGGCTAGGGTCGGCAGAATTACGTCCAGTAGTTTATTGGCCCATAAAGCCCATACTTTTGCCCGCACAGATTGTTGATTCTTGCCTTGCAGAATGACACGCTAGCTATGACGTGAATCCCCCTGCCATCCGAGGTGCCGTAGAGTTCTTACCGTAACGCTCACCGTACTTTTTGTGAGTTTCTCCCACCATTTCTTCATTTCTACCATAGTTTGGACGGGGTTTATTTGTTCGTTACCAAGTGAGTGAGAAACCGTGGCTGTCGCCTCAATCAGTTAAAACGTTCATAAAAGTCGGTGTATACAAACTTTGCCGCTCGGTGTGCGTTTATCACGCCACAGTTCAGGTATCCCAAACTGAGTGCAAACCAAACGAGGAGTAAACTGAGTGTGTGTGTGTATTGTGGGCGGCGTGATCGAGCGAAACGAAGAAGGAGGGTGCCATCTCCCGTGGGATACCGATGTATAGTGATGGGACACGAAAGACCATGTCAGAGCTCCAGCGCATGGCGGGCGCTACGCGTATGCGGATCGCAGAGGAAGGCGCACAACTTGAAACCCTGTCAAAGGCCACCACGAGAGCCCAAAAGCTAGTCGATAGTATGTTCAACCTTTTTGCGTCTGGAGCGACTCATCATGAAAGGGGGGAATTGATGCGAATTCTCACATCAGAAGAATCCGACATCGATATTGGTGGTGTTCCACCCTTTCCTGCTGCATTAGCGCTGGCGAACGGCCAGCTACCCCATGTAAGAACCATTCGAGCTGCCGGGAACAACCGCATCAACGATGAAGTCGTCATATTTTTGTCTCAAGTCATTCGTTTTTCAGCAGTGCCTGCACAGGTGGAACTACTCGACATTAGCGACACGAAGGTAACGGAGAGGGGGTTGTTATTTGTACTTGAGATGATATTGGAGAGGGACGAGCCATTTACCCTTATTGCAAAGGGCCTCGTCTCCTCTGAGGGTTTTGCACTCGCTGGTGATCTGACCGGCGTTGGGGAAAGGTTCCGGAAAGTGTTTGAAATGGTTGTTCTACAACGCAAATCTGTTATTATTTTTTAAATGTGCCTGGGATGGAGATGGGGAAAGACGTTTCGTTTATTAAAGGAAGGGGGAAGCACGCTTTGTTTAGGGCTGTTGGATGAGAAAGGGACAAACACGGAGGTAAGTATCAGTTGTTCAGTTGCATTCCTGTGATTTTACATTTACGTGATTGCTGCTGCTATTTTCTTCCTTGAGAATAATTCGGTTGCTTCCTCTTCTGAAACTAACCTGATACAACGGTGGACCATCAAATCGAACCAAAAGAAAAAAGGAACGTTGTGCAGTATCCACTATGGTGACGGAGGCCCTGAACCGGAGGTTTGAGCATCTGCTGGACTCTAACACGTGCTCTTCGGACCTAATTGATGTCATACGACTGCTTGTAGCTCATGCCAATGAAACGGATCTGTTTAAAAAAGAGCTACGCTCTGCTCCCTTTTCTGTTCCTGCGGAGCAGCAGGTTCAACGTGTTCAAGGCGAACCCCTCACGTGTGACCAGGAGAAGATGGAGCAGATTTCGTTTCGCACGAAGGAGCACATACTTGTTGCTGCAGAGAGTTCCCTCCGCTCGTATGTGACGAGCCTTAAAAATGTGAACGACATAGCCATAGCGACAAGCTCAAAGAACCTCCGGGAGATGAAGGGTCGCCTGTCAGCGGATATGTTATCCTTTCAGGAGCGAGTAGTGCGAACAACTGTGGAACAGATGGAGCAGGAACTAGACTCCCTGCGTGTGAGCTGGCTTGAATCCATGAATAGAGAAGTTGCGCGTGTTAAAGAGGAGTTGCATCGGATGGGGGTTGGGCTGCGGAGGGAACTTCTAGGCTTGATGGAAGGTTATAGCAAATACATGGCGAAGGGGATTAGATTGCTGAATGTGGATCGGTTGGCTGACATGCACCGATTAACAGCCGAGTGCATGCTTTCAGCAGAACGGCTGGCGCTTGTTGAAAAGCAGCTGGTTCCCCGGGTTGAAATCCACGTACTGCACGAGCAGGTAAAGGAAATCGAAAGGCAACTTTCAAGAATAGCGGGTTACTCGCTAGGGGCAAGGCAACAACGTGTGGAAAGTGAAGGTCGTTGCTCCAGAAGTGTCAGCGTTGCGGTTGATGATGGCGTGTCACGTGTGAAGAATTTGACGTTGGGAGGCGGTTGTGGAGATTCAAGGGGCTGTTCTGGGTTAGTAGATGTAATGTCGTACTCAAGGGCGCAGGAAACTACTGTTAACTCCGACGGTGCCGCATTACTCAGAGACCCCGTTCCAACCACACAAAGGGCTGAGTTCGCATCGACCATTCAGCAATTCCTCAAGCGGTAATACTTGCAGTATGTGAAAACCTCTAGGCAATCGCCACTGTACTGTTGAATGAGGGTGGGATGTTGCTTTAAAGCCCACTATTTGTGCGCGCGGAACTCCCTTTGTGAGTTGCCCTAGCTTTCATTTCTCTCTGTTGCTTTACCCGTCCGATTGTGTGCCCCAACGAATTTCCTGTTCACTTTTCTGACTTCCTGGGGTTTCTTTCGTGGATGTGTGCCGCATGCATGTCGCACGACCTACGCGTGATAACGTTTGCTAGCACTGTAATACTATATTTCTCTGCCTTTGGGGATAGCTGTGGTGTGAAGCACTTGCGTTTCCCTCGCTACCTTTATATAAGAGGTGATTCATGCAGGTAATTGACATGTTTGCTCTGTTAAGGGATCAGCGCGTTACACCAGTCGTTCACCTGGAGGCATTGTGCGCACTTGATGGAATCAGGATCGAACCCGGTGCTGATCCAAGAGAGTTGCTTTGCTTCTACAGAATGGCCCTCATGCGTTGGGAACGTATCGGAAGCGATACGGGAAAAGGCGGGGAGGAAGATGTAATGTCGCTCTCCACAACGATTCTTGATTCCTTGAGCCCCCCCGCATCCGCAGTAACTTCACGTGGCCATCCTCAGATGTTGATGCCGAGTTTGATTGTGTGCAGCAGCGACGGGACCGGCACCCTCGCTGATCACCGAATGCTGGCGAGGCTGAAGGCCCAGATACTCATTGGGCGCACCATCCTTGATCGTGTAGTGTCATTCCGTAAATAAGGTGTGCCCGCCGTTACATTCGGTGATGCACATAGTGGAGACCCGTACCCCTTCGATTAGTGCCCGAGCAGTAAAGAGAGAGGGAATGTGCCAGAACAGAGGTGTTTTTTTTTAAAATTTTAATTATTGTTCTATCTTTTACTCCTTGGCGTGCCGCGTCGGGTCGTGTGCTGTTACCGCAATGCCATAGTATATATATATATGTACAGACATCCGTTATGACTGTACACCTAGTACATCGTATATATATTTGCTTACATTCAACTCCCCTACGCGGAAGTGGTATTATTTTCAGATACATCGCCTCTTTCCCTCTATCTCTCTCT
>NW_027124688.1:27906-28078 GCF_001457755.1 Trypanosoma equiperdum | reverse complement strand
ATCATGCGCCCACAGAGTATGATAGAGGAAGATGAGGTGCTACCCGACGTCATTACAGTGATTGAGCCGAAGACAATCGAGGCTTGATTATGTAACACCGAACACACAGCACAACGATACATTAACTCTACCTCCAAGCAAAGAAAAAGTAATGCTCTTGTTTTTTTTTGTG
>NW_027124688.1:20318-27896 GCF_001457755.1 Trypanosoma equiperdum | reverse complement strand
TTCTGTACGCACTGGGTGAAGCAAGTACAGTGCGTGAAGGCAAAGCAAAGGAAAGGTAATGCTCTTGTTTTTTTTTGTGTGTGTGAACTAGCGGGTAGTTTGCCTTTATTTTGCCTATTGTTGTTTCCCATTACACTCTTGTTTCGAATAGTTTACTTTTCTTTTTCTTTTTAATAATTTTCTTTTATATTTTTCCCTTTCTGCCTGAAGAAGGTAGAGGAGGATGGAGCACGTTACACAATAACAAACAGAGAAGCACATATATTTGTATGTGCTTTTCATTAATCCCTTTGTCAATGTTACCTCCACTTTAACCGGAGTGAAGATTTAACATGATGCATATAAATGTTTATCAATACATGTGCTTCTCTCCTTGTTTTCTTTTTTTCATAGTTTCGCTACTAGCATTTGATATCATAGCATGTTATTACACTCCGTTATGTCTTTCTAACAACAGGAGTACAGCGACGGTTTAGTGCTTCGTTTATCTCCATCCTGTTCTCAGCAACATTTCAATGTGATATGTATCGTTATTCAACAGGTGGCTGATGTAAGTGCTTATATATATACATATATATGTGTATGTATATTTGTACATATATATACTCCGTAACCTGTCCCCTAGTTTTTCTATCGCTAATGCCATTAACCTCTCGCATGAGTGGTGGTGCTGATATTGATGATGACAAGGGAATGTCAGGAAAGAGAAAAGGAGGAAGTGGAGGAGGGATAATAATAATAATAATATGGATGATGCGACTCTTGGTCTCACCACTTTATGTTGAGTCCTAGGAACTGCTGTTGGTTTGTCACTATAATGGGAAGGTGTGTCTAGTGTGTGAGGATATGCTTGACTGTTTAATTATGCAACAACGCTTAAATTCATTCAAGTCGCATCGTTTCTTTACCACATCTAACAATTATGAGTGTTTTTACTCTCTGTATGTTTGTTGCGTGATATGTGTGTGCTCATTATAGAAAGTGCTGCACTTGCGCTCCCATTTCAATCGTAATCCATTTCACTCTTTTTCTTTTAATTCTTTCTTACCATTTCTCATTTTGAAACAAACAAAAGGAAGGAAAGCTTTTGTGTTTGACGAGTAATTCCCAACAGTAACAAGACAAAATTTGGTTGATTAGGTTTCCAACGTCATAATATACGGCTGAACTTGTCGAAGGTTATATTCCTCAGGAAAAAATTATTGAAAGGATCCCAAACAATTTAATAAAAGGATAAACCCACAGAGAAGTTGTTATTACTTTTACACGTATACCCAACTGGAACTCATTGAAATATGGTGAGGACGACACGCTTTTCACGCAACAGTTCCAAACCACTGTTTCAGCAATTACAGCTTATTACATCGTATGGACTCTTTCAGGAGTATCCACCCATTTGGTCACTTCCCCTTCCACCTCAACAACCTCATGATACGGGAAAACCCACACTGGTGCTTGATATTGATGAAACACTGATTCATACTGTGGGGATGCGGAATGAGGGGTCGGATTCTGTCTCCTTCAGTTTCTTCCTGCGTCCACATGCGAAGGAATTTCTCGCGGAGGTACGTGAACTGTACGAAGTTGTGTTCTGGACGGCTGGTACCGCATCCTACTGCTCAGCTGTTATGGATGCACTGGAGGTGCAGGTGTTACAACTCCCACGATCATTTTACAATATTGATGAACTCCGCGTAGAGGCACGTGGTGGAATCTCCACCAAGAATGTTAACTTCTATGCCCTTTCCCGAACTCAAACGTTACAAGGGCATAATTACATGAAATACCTTCCAATGCTTGGCAGACCATTGAATCGTGTCATAGTGATCGACAGTGATGTACGCAGCTTTCCTCTTCATCCACGTAACGGTGTTAAGATCGAACCCTTCCTACCGAATGAACGTGTTTTATCCGAATATGCCCGCATAGTAACCGATGAGGTGAAATATGGTCAAGTTGGTCAGCGGCAGTATGAAGGCGAAATGGCAAAAGTCATTGAGCGTGGTGAGGAGGAGGTAGCGCGATTGCAAGCGGATCATGCCCTTATGGATCTGATTCCAATGCTACGCTCTGCGGCTTCTTCAACTGATTTGACTCACGAATTAGACCATTGGCGTACGGATGAGTACACAAAGTGTGACGACTTTCGTGAAACGATGAACTCTCTCTCAGTGACAAGGCAGAAGATTCTTGGTAATGTTCTTAAGGAGCGACGCAACGTACCGATTCCGCCTCTCAAGCAGCACGTGATGAATCATGGATTTATGGAGGAGGCAAATGCCGCTATGAAGTTGGAGCAGATGCGACACACTCCTTCAAGACTTTAGGAGTATACATCTTAACGGTTAATATACATCTACCGTTGAACTGATGACGGAGCGTATTCGTTTATTAATTAATTAATTTATGAGTCACATATTTGAGCGATGGCTATTGATCGTGTACGTTACGATACTCTTTCTCCTTTTATTGTTAAAAGTTGTGTGTTTAATACCAATTTTGAGGAGCATCACATGTTATTGTTTTTTTTAATTTCATTATTTAGTACATTATTTATTATTGTTTTCTCTTCGTATCGTTTTGAGGTCTCTTCCTTTTTTTTCTTATACTGAATGAAACCACTTGTTTCAAAAAAATATTTGTTATACCCTTCTTCTACCTTCATTATCCATACACTCATATACATATATATATACATGCATACATATTTTAATAAGTGTTGATTTCTGTACGCACTGGGTGAAGCAAGTACAGTGACTGTAGTGCTCTGGAGATGATGCAACGTGATACTGAGGGGTCTAGTACCTCTTTTGGTTCTTGCCGAACTGCATCTGATGTTTCCTCGCAGGTTTTAGAGGCTTTTAATCAGGCGGAGGAACGTACATCTGCTGTGTGGAGCCGTATTGGGGTTGCTGAAGTGGACAGACGAAATAAGTGGAACAGTTTTGTGGAAAGTCGCTTACTTGTGTATGTGAATGACTTTGTTCGACTGCAGGAGGCGGAGGAGATGTCCCTCGCAGCGGAGAACGACCGACTCTTTCGGGAAATGTTTTTCGCCTCTGTACGGTTGAAGGAACCTCCTCAATGCAAAATGTTGTCTCAACTTGTTGAGTCTATCTTGGAACAATCTGCATCTTTGTCGGCGGAAAAGTCTGAGGATGACCAACCCCCACTGCGTAAGAGAGCTATCACACCAGATATGTCTAACAATGGGGAACTGTGTTACAATGTTAGCTCGCGGAGTGGCTCTCCTCTCCGTAATAAAATGTACGCGGATGCTACCATAGATGAGATGAGTGAATCTGTCACTCTGCCATCTTTTGTCACCGCGACAACGATGCTGGCCGCAAAGTGGGGAGACACACCAGATGATCGTAACACATCGCGTTTACCCTCTTTTCACAATGAATTTCAGCGGCAGAAGCGGGAGCGTAGTAGTCCGAACCCGTCGGCGCTCCCTCAAGAGGGAATACATCAACGAGACTCAGCCTGGACGGCACTGTGGCATCTGGCTCAGAACATGACCCACCAGGAGCTTAACCGTACTCTTGAAAGCGAGGTAGAGCGCATGAACTTCCTTGCTGACGTTAGACTGGGACAGTTATGCTTTTTGTACAAGCAACACGCTTTGTTACAGTTGCCACCACAAGAACAAATAGAGCTGCGAAGACAGTATGCCGAAAAGTTTCTTTCGACTGACGTTCACGGAAAAGTGTTGCACCAATCCCGCCACGCATCGCTGGTTCCGGGGATTGGTAACCAAAACCTAATGAACGCAGTGCGACCCACCTCTTCTGACGCGAAAACCCCGGGTATCTCCTCATCACAATGCACAATCGGCACGTCCGACTGCAGAAGCTCTGTCGTGAGGGATGAGTTTGACCTTCTTTCAGATTCTATACCTGACCAACTACGTACGTCACAGGGATTTCCACCACTGAACTACGTTGGTGGCAAAGGTAGTGGTAACGACACAGAGGAGAGCTGCCGCAGTGGAGGCTCCTCTGCTGGAGCCCAACGAGGCGAAGCCTCAGCGCGTGGAACCATCTTCGCGGTTGATGTGGATGATGTTTTGCGCTTTGGGCGGCGACAGGACTTGTCGTTAGAACGCATAAATACTGAAGCACACGTAATTCATGGAAAGATCATTGCGCAGAATACCCGTATGGCTGATGAGTGCGAAGGGGAGGTGAAGTGCATCGACGAGCTCTGGGCCATGCTAGAGGACACTAAGTCCACTGAGAAGGGCGAGAGGCGCAGCGGAAGAGGACAAGAAGAGGGTGGTGAAGGGATATCCCAATTTGCGAAGGATAACGAAAGTGCAGTTCCATCACAACAAGAGTTTATGTCCCGTTTAAATCAGTTGCTATATGATTACGAGCATCCAGAGGAAGGTGTGTCTCCGGCCGTGCTGCTTCCAGTGGAGGGGGGAAAACACTTCGATTTCTCGGAGGGGACTCCAGGTCAAAGGACTGTTTCGCCCGTTCTAAGTTGTGGCTACAACGCTGGCGCTTCCAATAGCATCACTGGTGCCGGTGGGCCTGTCAACCATTTGCCTGCACCGCTTCTTAAACTCTTTACTGTGCCCTCTTATGCGCCTATCCTTGCATATGCTGTCAATATGCGAGAGCGGCTGCAACGCTTTGTGCTTCAGAAAAGGATGTGCCTGGTGCGCAGAGTCACAGATCAATTGACTGATGCGTACCAGCACTATTACAATCGGACCCATGATCCTGCATACCGTGTGACACCAGATTACTCGCAGTGGATGAAGGGGATCAGTGGCACTGCGTTGGCTGGTGGACTCAACCTTAGCACTAGCATCAGCATCAAGAATAGTGACAGCGGTTCTGTCTGGCAGCAACTACTGTACAAATTCAAACCCCGTGTGAATAATGAGGACTTGAAAGAGCTTCTTAAAGAGGTTCAGCACGTTGAGCGTCGTGCAGGGGCTGAATTGGACTCTCTTAATGCACGTCTGAAGATACTAGACGAGCTTGGTCCGTTGCTGCAACGGCGGGATGAAATTCTCCAGCAACAACGGGCAATTCAAGAAGGCAGCCGCGAACGCCTTCTCAGCAGAAAGGTGAACATGGCCAAGCAGTTGCTGTATGAAGAAAACGTACGTCGCCAGTGTGTGCACGAGCTGCCAAAGATTTACGGACAGATAGCGGAGTCATTGCGACGTTGGAATGAGGAGGTCACCGACAAGAGTAGTAAAGGAGAAACAAACAGCGCTAGACGTCTTCTTATCAACGGCGTGGATGTTGCCGAGCTTATCAACGAATATTACGCCTCGGTAGCGAGCACAACAAATACCCGCCGCCCCGTGCGTTCAAGGTCAGCGACAGCAAGTGCCACCACGAGTAGAAACAACTCGCCATCCCCTTTGCCCTCTCGAGGCGATGCCCACGCCCTGACGCCACCACGTCACCCGATGCGTAAAATGTCTCCTGCACCACGCACTCCAATGGCTCTTCGTGAAGAGTACATTCCCTCAGGGAAGCCATCCATAGTGAATCTTGGGGCATCACCGAGTTTGCGTGTACGGTCTCAACCTAATATTAGTCAACGTCCTGCCATGAAATCTGGCGAACCGTCACCAGTGAAGACTATGACTCCGTTGACGAGGAAACTTCACCCTCATAACCCCCACCTCCGTAGTGAATCACCCGTGGCGGCAACGCGAGAAACGCTTTTCAAAGATTCACGAAAAGCAAACAGGTAATGATACTACAGCCGGGCGGCTGACTGCTGCTTGTTGTACCTGTTATTCAACCGTCTTCTTTTTTTTTTGAAAAAATTGTTATTGTCACTTTCAAGGATTGAAAGGGGCTTTCACATTAGAGTGGAAAGTGAATATAAGGGAAAGAAAACACGACCAACAATAGTAGAAAGTTGTCTACATATACATCTCTCCCCTCTCTCTACCTTCACACCGTAGACCTCGCTCGTTACCGAAGCGTACTGTACTAATGACTTCAGTAGCTTCTCCGTTCTGTTGTTTTCTTTTCTGTTACGGTCCGCACACGCGGTTGCATTTGTATGCGCACTCTGCATTATTATTATTATTTTGTCTTCCTCCTTCCCTATACTCCAATGACGTTAGAACGGTAGGAGTCAGCTCAGCGTCCACACGGTGGCTTCTTCTCGGCTTAGAGTAGAAGAAAGGTGAAAAGTAGAAAATTGAAGGTTTATTTATCTATTTAATTTTTTAAAAAAATCAAATTTCAAACCCCAAGTAGGGAACAATTAGGAAGAAACCAGATAGTAGTACGAGCATTGCAATCGCCTCTAACGGTCATGTCATTTCCAAAGGAATGGACCGACACGTGGAATCTCTTTGACGATCGCCGCTCTGGCAGCGTAACACACTCCGATGTGAAACACATCATTCGCAGCTTGGGTCGCCGTTACACTGAAGCGGAGTTCAATGAGTTGCTGCACGACATCCCCGATCCGATCCCATACCAATCTTTTGTGGAAATCATGCAGAAACCATATAATGGTCCAACCGAAGACGACCTGCGCACAGCGTTGCGTGCATTTGACGGTAACGACTCGGGCCAATTAAAACTTTCAGAGCTCATTACGCTACTCACGTCCCTCGGAGAGAAGATGCCGGAGGCGGAGGTGAAACAATTACTCTCAGAGGTTCACACCAATGAAGATGGCCGAGTAAATATTGATGATCTCGCGCGGTTCCTTTGCACTCCGTTACCCACAACACAACCGGATATTGCTGAGCTGCAGAAGCAACTGGCGGGCATCTCTTAAGAATAAAGTTTGGGGTTAGGGTTAATGGGGAGAGAGAGAAGCTACAAAAGATTATGAGTGACGGATGGAAAGTGTTAACCAAGTAAATAAAATTTAGAGTTAGAACTAGACGTGCAGACGGCACTTGAGGGGAAAGTAGAAGCAATGTTTGCATGTTTGTTTGTTGTTGTTGTTGTTGTTTTGCGCATATCTGCTCGCCTGTTGTAAAAGGGAGAAAACTTTGTTCTGCTCTTCGTTTCTTTCGCACCAGCGGGAACACTAAAAGGAAGAAGCTCAGAGGGTTAACGAAAAGGAGGTCGAGAGGAAAAGGGGTACTGAAAGAAGAGGTTTGTTGTGTGCTACTTCAGTGCATTCAAGTGTGTATGTATGTGTGTGTGTGTGGGAAAAAGTTAGTGAGAGTTGAAAAGTGGTACCAATGGGGTGCGAAAGAAAATCACTCAGTTGCAGTTACTTTAAGTGTGTTATGTCTCGCTTGTGTGCAAAGTTCACTTCCTCCACACTACGAAGGGGTGTGACGACCACAATACAACACGCACCCACTGGCTTGGTGGCACATATTAAATTCACTCAGATGTGTGTAACCACACTTTCTGCTCTTTGTTCTCTCTCTCTCTTTTTTTTCCTTTCGTTGAACCACTTTTTGCTCGGTTTTTTTTTGTATTTCCCTGCGTTTGCTCTTTCCTTTGCCCCTCCCTCCCTCCCTCTGCTTCCCCTCTTATTGTTCTGCCTCATATCAAATCCGCGACACCTCCGTTACGTGCGTGAGGGGTTGTTTTTGTTTTCTGTTTTGCTCTTTTGTTT
>NW_027124688.1:12532-20307 GCF_001457755.1 Trypanosoma equiperdum | reverse complement strand
TTTTTTTTTTGTGTATTCACACGGGTGCGCCCTCTTGTACCGCAGCCAAACTCAGTTGTTTATAGCAGTTGGTGTTTATTTCTTTTCGTGTTTAAGTTCACCTTTTTTTTTGTAAATACCTGGGTACTTGGTTGCATGCCCCCTTTCTCTTTCGTTTCGTGGCCGTCGTTTACTTCCAATGGAGTTGGGGCAACTTGAACTTTTATGGCCGACAGGAAAACAACAACATCAAAAGGAACAATAAACAAATAAGAAACGATGAGAAAAGAGAAACTGAAAGGAAAAAAAAAGGAGGGAGTGCTACCCGGGGTGTCCAAACGGCTAAACGATTGGACGTGATATGTTGATGCCGGCTGCTCCGTGTGTAAAATAAAGTTGTATGTATGTGTGTCCTTTATCCCCCCCCTCCCGCACACACACACACACCCTTTTGTCCCTCTTCCTTAATCCTGCTTGCAGGGAAGCAGTACCAAAAAACCAATAGTGGACAGATGAAGGGAAATATGACCAGACCGCCGTTTTGTTGCTGTTCGTCGAAATAATTTCTTCGGGAATAATATCCGTTGGCGCTTACTTTTTTTTTTCTTTTTGTTTATATTGCAGACCGGCAGGGAGACCCCACCCCCCTCCCGCTAGCACCCCCTACGTGGCTATTTCAAGGAAAGAAGGAGGGACACTATTTTAAACAGGTGTGCAAATATTCGGCCACTGCAGTATATTTGAGCACCTTAAGGAGGTGTGACCAATAACGTCAAGCACACACAACGACGTTCAAGAGGAAATACAAGATAAAGAAAACATAAAATAAAACACTCCCATGAACTCCGGTAGCCCAAGTCCTGTCCGTAGTGCAGAGATAAACGAAGCGGAAGAGGTGGAGCGCGGCGGGTTGCTACCGCCTCTACATTCGGATTCAAGCACCTCGTCGCGCTCCAGGGAACTTTCATCACCCAACCCTGCTTTTGGTGTTGTTCCAACCGTGTCCAGTTGGACAGGTGGCTCGCCTTCCTCAGATTCATGGAATGATATGAGCCGCTGTTCATCCGGCCACAGCGGTCAATCACAAACTGTGGAGAACCGACATCGGTCAGCAAATCCTGTGTTTTCGTTTGGCCCACGAACAACGAGCGGCGGGAGCCTGCGGAGCGGTACATTACCGAACTTACCAAAAGTGGTCCTGCACACAAGGAAAGACAATGTAATGAGGGAACACATTTACTGCGTCGGAACACCGGACGGTAGGCGTGGGTTCTTAGCGAATTGCTTGATACACGCAGAGGACATGGACACAAAAGCGATCGTGGAAGAAATGATTCCCGGAATGTTACTGGTCTCGACCTTCAGCGATTCCTGCTGCACAACAGCCAGTGTGCTCTCAGGTTTAGTAAAGCATTTGCGTGTTGTTAAGAAGGATGTGTTTGTGTACTTTATTGGTCTCATTGTGAGCCTTTGTTGCTCTCCCGATCTCATGGTCGTGCGCCAGATCTCATCCTCTCTTCGGGACATCGTTCAGTTTGTGGAGGATGAAGTTGTTGAGGAGATCCTTGCACCGCTTGTCATGTCGATGAACATGTCGGAGTGGAGCTCGCCGAAGGCGGTTGCAGCTTCTTTGCTTGGGGCACTGGCAACTCGCAAAAACGTCATCCGTGCAAGTGAACAAAGTGTCAAACAGTATTTTAATCAGTTCGTCAATCTTGCTGGAGATGGGAGCACATTTGTGAGGCAGGTTTGCGCTGAGTCGATGCATTTTTGGATTTCAGTGGCTGGAGCGCACCAAGTAAGCCTCAAGGAGATGACACTGTCACTCGTGCGCAAGCGCATGTCCAGGGATGGTAGCGACGCTGTTCGCTACAGCTATGTTGCTCAGCTGCTCCCACTAGCTGAAAAAATTGGAAGGTCAGAAACAACAAAACATCTGCAGAGTTTGCTTATCAGTGCAAGCAGTGACAGTAGTTGGCGTGTCAGATATTACACTGCGAACTGTCTTTCCGCCTTTTCTCGTCTGTGTATGAGACCATCGGATCTCGTTGGAGTGTTTATGAGCCTCAGTAGGGATGAAATGAAGGAGGTGCGTGCCGCTGTTGTTGAACAACTCGGTGCGTTTACTCCAGACATTGTACCTATGCAAGTGGCTGTCAGGGCTTGTATTAGCGTTTCCCTTCTTGCCAAGGATGAAGAACCTCTAGTTAGAGAGGCAGTTGCAAAACAACTACATTTACTACTATCGCCCTTGATTGTGCAAATGTACTCGTCGGACCAGCGGCAGCAGTTGCTGATGTTGCTCACCGACACAAATTTCACTGTAGCCGAAACTGCCACACGGAACTCGGCTCGAGTAGTTGAGACCCTGCTCAAATATATGCAGGCTGACGCTCCGATAAACTTATCTGGTTCTTCTCCCTCTATTCCCATTGAGCATACGAACAGCGCTGCTGCGGCACGAAGCAGTGGTCCAAAGAAAACTACGAAGGGTTCGGCAGCAGAGGAAGCGGCAGTAGTGGGTGCAGATAAAAAGGGGATGGAGGACCACGCAACGGAAGAGTTTATAGACCGTACAGCAGAGGAGTTAAGGGCGCACGCTACAAGTGTTGTGGTGGGCCTTGCAGAAAAGCTGCGCTGCGTGAGTGAGTCATCCATTTGGCGTATGCGTGAAGCTGCTGTGGATGCTCTCCGTCACTTCTGCGCTGCAATGCCATGGGAGGAATTTACGCCACTCTTGAATACCATACGTGCCCTATTGAGGGATCCGGTCAATGTTGTTCGTACACGCTCCGCAGACACACTTGCAGTGGTTGCCGGGGCGTATGGGCCAGAGATGGCGGCTTTCATGATGTCTGAACTTCTCGACAACGAGTTTGATTTAGCAAACAACCTGCCGTTTACCTCGAGGATAGTGGCTATTCGCTGCTTGTCCTCCCTTGTTCCATTAGTTGACAGTTTTCGTTCGGGCGACAACCGGCACCACGAGTTGCGTGAGCGCTGGGTATCAACAATTTCATTACTCGCGGAGGATGATGTACCTAACGTACGCTTGATGCTCGCGAGAACTATAGCAGAGCACTGGAATTGGTATAAGTCGTGCGCTGCGAAGAGTGAAGTTATATGTAACTGCGTGGAGCGGCTAAAGCGTGATGTAGATGTAGATGTAGTAAACGCTGTAAGGGATCTCCACTTAAATTTCCGTAAGGCATGATGGGCGTTCTTTCGTGAGATACAACGCGGAAGAATCAGCGAACCGTGTGTTGTATTATTCTTTTTTTTTTTTACCATCCGCCATGCACACGCGCAGTTGGGCGTGCGCATTCGGGGGGTTTCATGGCTTGTAGTTGCAGATATTGAATGTGTGTTGTTTACTTGGTTATATTTGTTGGTGGGAACGGCCTTTCTCTCCGACTTTTTTTTTGTGTTGCCGCACCGACAATTTGGAGGTGTCGCCACTGCTGGTGTTCTCGCCCTCTTCTTTTCCCCTTTTTGAGAAAATAAGGAGATGAAAGGGAGGATTAGCCTCCAAGGTGGTGTGTTCCCACTCATATATATGGAGGCAACTGGATTTCTTCATTTGGTCTCCTGCTATTGTGGGAGTGTTGATATATGATACACTAAACAATGTGAGTGCAACTGTTGATTGTAACGTTTAACTGGACGCGTTTCTTATCACTGAGCATTTAACACTAGTTTTGATCGTTAACTTCTTTTCCGTTCTCCCCTATTTGTATTTACGGTTTGCAATGTAGGCGCCTGTACGGGAGCGGGGAAGGGGGTTTAGGAAAGCGCACACAATCCGGTGTTGTGCATGACCTCCCTTTTACCAGCGGCGGAGTCGCATGATGTGAGGAGCGTAGAAACTACTGATGTATCTTCCTCCTACACAAACCCTGCAGGGGCACCACATGTATCTCCGTCCTCCTCCTCAACGGCGGAGAAGAAGAGCGTAGGAACCATGCTTTTTAGCAAGACACTCTTCAGTTTACCCCCAGTCAGTTCAGTTCATCGTTGTCAGGAGGACGGATCCAACCGTACTCTTATGGCATTTCCAGTTGATGATAAACACCTACTCGTGGTTGTTGGTCCCAGTTCGGCTGCCAGTGACACCACCACGTCGCTGTACGTTGTGCGGCAGACTGTAGGAGGCTCCCAAACGTGTGGTCGAGTTTGCTTGCCCATTGCTACCGTTTCGGGATGTGTACGGGACGAAAGCGGGCACAGCATTTCGCAACACGAGAAGAGGGGAAGTTTTTTGATGTCCGAACAATCTACCGATAACGTGGACGGGGGTCGGTCACCTGACCGTTCCTCCCGGCTCATATCGCCCCTGGATGAGTCTGTTGATACCGGTTCAGTTGACAATGATAACAGCACCCCCCAAAATAGGGTAGTTGGAGGAACGAATGCTTCTGATCAGGAGTTCACCAACAGACATAACCCGTCTCATGTATATTTAGTTGCCGATGCCGCGGGCCATGCCATTTGGGCGGTTGAAGTTAATACGGAGTCATTAGGGGCTCGTATTGTACCGGCTTGTTGCTACTGGGGGCAGTGTATGCATGACGGCAAAGTGGACGGTGTGAAAGCGTCGACACGAGGCCAGCACCAAAAAGGTTGTGTGGCGAGTGCGGTGCCACTTCTTGGGGGTTCTAAGGGGTTTGCTGATGGGCCGTTCCAGGTAGCGCGCTTCAACTCCCCTTCTTCACTCTGTTGGGGCGCCGATATGGAAGGTGGAAAAGGAAGAAAACCCCGAGAATGTGCCGTGCTGTTTGTGAGTGACGAGGGGAACCATGCCATAAGGCAAGTGGATCTTGAGAAGGCGCTGGTCCGCACCATTGCTGGTATTGGTGGTGTGTCTGGTTACCGTGACGGCGGGTACACTGCGTCGCAACTGCAACGTGCAGCAGTATTACTTTGGAGTTCTGCCGGGCTGCTGTTTGTTGACAAGCCAAACCGTGCTGTTCGACTGATCGCACAAACTGCTAGGGCGGAAGATGGTGACAGCGGGAACATCATGAAAAAGCCTCCACCACTCACCAGTGTCACAGCACCTGCTCATCCACATGTAGAGACTGAAGGAGACAAGAAGGAGAGGAGTAAGCAAGGGGAAGAAGTCTGCGAAGATGAAGTGCAAGTTTCTACAGTTGCTGGTGGGATTTCAAGTGGTGTGGCGACTCCGTTTGATGACGATGACATCCGCTGCTCGTCCCTGGGAACTTCAACAGCTGCAGCAGTCATGCCAGACGGCAGTGGAATACTCTTCGCCGATGGAGGCAGTGGTGCACTTCAGCTGCTCTCTTCACAGGGTATAAAAATGATAGTTTCTCCGCATGGGCACGGAAACTCCAGTGGCATTCCTCCTGGCTTGGTTGGTTGCACGCATCTTGTGGCTTGCAAATTAATTTTGCATTCGAGCGCCTCACCACACATTGCATTTCTCGCTAGCAGTGGGTCCAATCAAACAGTCTCAATGCTCGTCTTGCGTGGCGGAGCAGATGACGGTGGGATGACGAGTTTTAATTATGACGGCCACACTAATATGCTGCTGCAGTTCGCAGCAACCTCCGAGTTGCAAAGGGGTGTTCTGCGCAGATACAAGAAAGTTGAAAATAGGGCAGGCAGTGATTACCAGAGCACAAAAGTTTCCGCAACTGGGACGACGACTGCTAGTAATGATTGCCATGTCAAAAGGCTATTCGACGAAGCACTTGGTGATCTGGATGGAAATGTGACCCCGGCCACACAAACGGTACGAACATCACGCACTTCATGCGCTAAAGCGTTACCTTGGAAAACTTCTTCGGGCGATCAGCAGTTGACCGACCGTACAGGAAGGGCTGCTGGACGAGTTCTAGATATTTATATGCGTTATGCTCGGCGCCTCACACGACAACACATGGGGTTTGTAACATGCTCACCCAGATGCAAACACTACCTCCGTAATCTGTGGGGAACCCGTTCACTTTCCTTGATTGGTTTTTGGCGGATGGTTACGCATGCTGGCTATTTTGCCACGTGTTCTGCACCCACAGCTCCCTTAATGTTTCCGTCGTGGGATGGGAGGTCACCAACAAGAGATGCGAGAAGACAAAAGGGCAACAGTGTTCTTCACTTGAATCTATGTGACTGGCGCATTGCCCTCGAGCTTTTGTATGAGTGGAGTATCCGCAGACATGGACATCACGTCGTCTCCCTAATGGAACCAGCCTATTTTTCTCGAGTGCTTGTACTGCTATATCGATGGAGGGGAAGCATGCAGCAGCAGCCGACAACGCAACAAGGTGAAGAGGGTGTGTTGTTAAGCCCCGAGTGGTTCGCCGATGGTTTATTTGATGAAAATGATAGCGAGGTGGTGGTCGCTGCGCACGAAGATTTCCTCAGTCGCATAAAGAATGCGAAGGAGTTGCTGCGCGGGGCAGCGAAGGCTCGTGGGGGCGATGGGAGGCAACAGGAGGGTGATGAAGTGAAGATTCTAGGGGATGAGACGCTGCAACTCCTCCTGCTCAATGAAGGTCCACTAAGACAACTGTTTAATGCCTACGGTAAAACGACATTCATCACCACGAGGTCAACGGTATCGCATGACTCGACGAAGAAACCGATTCTTGCGATGCTCCGGCTAAGACAGTCATTGAATATTGGTCAAGAATATGACAAAGTTCCGTTGGACCATGTGGTTGGGATGCCTTACAAAGAATTCAGGAGGCTTTTCTTTACAATGGGTGTTTTCCCCACCCTTATTACAGAGTCATTACTTCGGCGCGCTTTTGTAGACTCCCTAATGACACCTTTGTTCCGTAGCATCCAGATGGAGATCCCGTCAGAAACAACGAGTAACAAGTGTAAAAAGACCAAAGGAGGTTCAGGGTCAAACGAAATTAAACCGAAGGGAGGAATACATCAGTACGTCGATCGGTCACCTTGTAATGTGCAACGATACGTCTCCGACAACGTCGAGCTTTCTTTTCTTATTTTTGTTGAGGCATTCACTCGAGTCGCTCTAACGATATTTTCACTCTGTCCCGAACACGACAGGAGGGCATACCCAACCGCTGCTGCGAAGGTGGAGGCTCTCATGCGCTGGATCAACCGCTCTGTTGAACTTCACCACACGCGGGAGTGCGATACGTTATTCCATGTCGGTTCTCAAAAGGGTGTGGCGCCGCCGGTATCGTATACGTTGCGGCAACTCAATCGGCCGTTTCCTGCTTTTATATTGAACGGTATAACCTCTACAACCAAATGAAGCCCTACCATCAAGTACGAGTTTGCGGTACACAAATATGAGGCCGTGTTGCTACACTTTTTGGCAAATGCTCACAAGAAAACATAAGTAAAATGTGTCTTTCTGTAAGCGTTGTTGGCTGCAGCACCCACTACATGGTATCCTCGGCATCCGGGAGAGTGGAGCAGGTTACGGGCACGGCTAATCCTGTTTCTACCAAACTATGACACTCCCCTTCACTCTTTGTTTCTTGTATTAATTTTCCCGTGAGTGCACGTATATTTATATCCACTCGTCTTAATTATCGGCAAATTGGTGTTCCTCCCATTTCTACAGACGAATAGCAACCACCACTAGCGAACAAAAAAAAAGGCAACAGTTTTACAACCAGAAAAAACCATACTACCGACAGCAATTTTTGTGTTGAGTAAGCACTCACAACATCTACCAGAGCACACGAAACAAAAAAGATATGGGCTTCGGATCATCAAAACCCAAGAACAAGCCGTCCAAAGCTGATTCAAAGAATTCTCCATCAGATCCAACGGGGGCAGGAAATAATGAT
>NW_027124688.1:7905-12522 GCF_001457755.1 Trypanosoma equiperdum | reverse complement strand
GACGGTATCCTTGAGCTCATCAAACTGGAGAATCGGGCTGTCGTAACCGATGGCGCCAAACCATTTGTTGGTTCGAACTTGTAGGGTTCTTTCCTTTCTTTCATACATTTCCCTTCTTAATTTTCTTCTTTGTTGACCTTTTTGCTTTATTTGCTGCTGATATCATTGTTATGGTCTTTTTTAAAATTTTGGAAACGTAATTAGGTGATGATTGCCTTTGCTTCCGGTGGCTCCACTACTTGCTGAGTGACTTGATTGTTGTTACTTGTATTTTTTAAAAAAATGTGTTGGAAGATGCGTATGCGTGTATGTGCATGTGTTCTTCACTGTAGCACCATGCTGGTCTACTCCGCATAATTCTACGTTGGGGGAAGAAGTTGAGGCACGTGAAAGAATTTGTGAAGTTATTGGTGTGTACAAGTAAAAGGATTCAGAACAGGGGCCTGTATGGGGGGGGGTGGTGGGTGAACGCGTGTCCACGCCACTGTTGCCGAAGTGTCTGCCCTGCTCTTCTACCAAATTTCCTGAATCGTATTTGTGTCGAACTGCTGTACGCAACTGTTCCGATTGCGCTTTTCGAATCCTCTCTTGTTAGTGTGTCTGATGTAGAACTATTCCATTGTTTTGTTGCTAACATATTATTATTATTATTATTTTTGCGATTTGTCATATATACGAAATTTTTTTCTTTTCATGCTTCTCCTCTGGTACGGGTAAGGGCACTAGGCAAGTGCAAGACCATTGCAAGTGGCATTTCAGGTTTGCGACTCGCAGTGGGCTATGTTTTGTTGCACCTTCACTCAAGCCTGCCGTGCCCAACCTGGTGGCGTACCCCGACTAGATGTGAGTACTGTCAAAAGAATGTTCCCTCCAGCGCAGGTAGCGCAATGGCCGCCGGGATATCTTCCGGCGTGTGGCGTCGCACACTTCCTGAGCCCCGATGGCGTCCCACTTGCTGATGTGATTGATTGCCACCGCGACATGAGGGCAGACCGCCGTTGCCAGCTTCAGCGGGATTTTGCTGCAGATTATACGATGTGGTGCCGGGCAACATTAATGGACTTTGTACGTCGCCTTAACGAGAGGGACCGACGTCGCATGAAGCGTTTTTGTATGCGCGACCGAACGATGCATGATGCTGAAGTCCGCGAGTTGCTCGGTCTTGCCCCATACGTAGCCCCACGAGCACAACCGTCGCAGGAAACTGTCGGTACTAGCGCGGCACCCAAATGGGGGAGTTGTTACGAATTCACCCCTTTTGCTGTGACACAAGGTCACGCCATGCTTCCCGTGTCGCAGTGCAACGGGTCGGACGCACGTATGTACTTATCAACATTCCCACAGATAAGAAACATCATGCATACAGAGTTCGACAGCATGGGGCCCGCACGTGCCATAGCACTTCTCTCCGGTGATGATTTCTTTCCGACAGCTGAGTGTCTTCAGGAACTGGTGTTGTACCTCCGGAGCCGGGTGGGCGAAATTATCGCTGCGGAAAAGGCATTTCGCGGTTCCTCTCTGTTCACTGAGCGCGGTAGGGATGCCAATGACGGAGACCAGCATGAGGCCGATGCCGGTCAACCGTTCTCTCTTGATACACCTGTTGTTTCTTTTTTTGGTAACGGGCGTCTGGCGTGGTTATTAAACAACAGCGGCCTCCTCCCTTTCCCTGTGGTGCCTGTGCAACCGCCCGAGTACGCCGCGAGAAGACAGCGCCGCAACAAACATTTGCTCTCCCGTGATGGGTTTGTTTCAGAATTATTTGGACATGGAGTACTTCCTGAAAGCTTCACTACCGTGTTTCCTTGCGAGACAATCACCGTCCCTGATGCCCTTCGCAAGTACCGCCCGTGTGTTGTGCTTGTGGAGCCGCATGTCGATAGGGACTGGTTGTGCGATCTCCGCGGGTTTTATACAACGAGGGAGGTGGTGTTGCTCGGGTCCGTAGACTCGCCAGCGATGTGCTCGTTTGGTTTTCCTTTTTTGTCTTTCGGCGTTATGGCCGGGCCCACTACCTATTGGGCATACAATGAGGCATTACAACGAGTGTCAGCAGCCGAGAGAATTCAAATGCCTGTGGATCCACCACACGTGTCACAGGGCTATGCACGCCGTCCAATCGACAATATATCGTCCTACCTGATTTCTCCAAACGACTGCTATGCGTTTAGCTACCAGCATCGATGTCTTTCCTTCATTCGCAAGGAATACCCTATTTCCAGAGGGCGGTGCACAGAAGCAATATGCAACACGTCACCAGAGCTTTGTCCCTCGAATATGGTTGCCGGTGAGAAGCACCAAATATGAGTTTCACGGGGCATCAAAACTATAAAACACCAAAAAGTATCGACTTTTCATTAGCCCCTCTCCCAGTAATCCGTGCATTTTTTTTTTTGATACACCTGTCAATTAATGCGTGTTTCCGGTACCACATCGGGTGACAGTCATCGAATAAAACTGGCGATGCAAGTGACGGGATATTCTTCATTCACCGGCCGTACCCAAAGCGACTAAAGAAAAGAAGTTATAGCGGCAATGTGGCAAAAAAAAAAACAACTAAAGTCTAGAAAGCACAAAAAAATTTAACCACTGCATGTTGAAAAGTGTGGATTAACTTAACGTTTGTTCAGCGCGTATGTTCCCTCCTTTTCCTACTGCAACGCCACCGTTTTTATTAGTTTCTACGAAAAGCTAACAAATATCTACCAAACAAGAAAAAAAATTAAAGATGGCTACCCGCGACGTTGCTGCCGAGTTGGAAAAGGCCTTTGCGAAACTGCAGGCTGCAAAGGACTGCCACTCGCTGTTGAAGAAATATCTGACAAGTGATGTCTTCAAGAAGCTAAAGGACAAGAAGACGAAGTTGGGTGCTACCTTACTTGATGTCATTCAATCTGGTGTACAGAACCTCGATTCCGGTGTTGGTTTATATGCACCAGACGCAGAAGCCTACACTGTGTTTGCCGACCTCTTCGATCCCGTCATTGAGGATTACCACAACGGCTTTAAGGTAACGGACAAACAACCACCAAAGGACTTCGGTGACTTAAATACGCTGGTTGACGTTGATCCGGAAGGTAAATATGTTATTTCCACCCGTGTGCGCTGTGGCCGCAGTCTCGCCGGTTACCCATTCAACCCATGCCTAACGAAGGAGCAGTACGAGGAAATGGAGTCACGTGTGCGGGAACAACTGAGCACAATGACAGATGATCTGCAAGGTACTTATTATCCGCTTTCTGGCATGACGAAAGAAACACAACAGCAGCTAATTGATGACCACTTCCTCTTCAAGGAGGGCGATCGTTTCCTGCAAGCTGCCCGCGCATGCGAGTATTGGCCAACTGGTCGTGGTATCTACCATAACAATGACAAGACATTCCTCGTGTGGGTGAATGAAGAGGACCACCTGCGCATCATTTCCATGCAGAAGGGCGGGAACTTGAAGGAGGTCTTCGGCCGTCTTGTGAAGGCAGTGAACACCATTGAAGAGAAGGTGGAGTTTTCTCGTGATGACCGACTTGGTTTCCTGACGTTCTGCCCCTCGAACCTCGGCACGACGATCCGCGCAAGTGTGCACATCAAATTACCGAAACTTGGTGCTGATCGCGCTAAACTTGAGGAGGTTGCTGCAAAATATAACCTGCAGGTACGTGGAACAGCTGGTGAGCACTCTGACAGCCCTGACGGAATTTATGATATCAGCAACAAGCGCCGCCTCGGCCTATCGGAGTATGAAGCCGTAAAGGAAATGCAAGACGGTATCCTTGAGCTCATCAAACTGGAGAAGTCGAAGTAGTGCGTTTTCTTTTTCCTGATGGAACTGAAATGTACAGTTGGTTGAAAGGGAGACTCATGTTAGGAACATTCTTATGTATCTATGTATCCATAACAGGTGGGAAAGGAAGAAACAAATGGGTGAAAATGTCCGTTGTCCCTCTGCTTCGTCAGCCTGTATTAATTGATACGTGCTGATATCTCTTCTTTCTAAATCGTACTTTTTTGGAAGTGTCGGAAGTGTGAGAAGTTATTGGTGCTTTCAGGTACACCCACGCAACTGTAAGTGCTGGTGAGTAGATGCAAAGAAATATATGATTGGTTTTTGTATATGTGTGAAAATAAGGAGACTAGGGAAGTTGAAAGAGAGGAAAGATGCTCTGCTGCTGTCTGTTACTCGCGTTTTTTTTGCTAAAACTTTTTTCACTGAAAGTGGCTTTGAAGGCTGCTTCGTTGTTCACGCTTATGCGTTAACGCAAGCACGCGTGCTCATATCATATTAAGCAATATAATATATATGTATGTGAGTGTGTGTTTGTGTGTGTAAGCGACAAAAAGTGACTTTCTGATATCCTTCGTTTTTGACTCGTTACTGTTAGGAACCGAGAGCCTTTTCTTCATTTTCTGTTGACGGCTTTTTTTTTCTCCCCTTTTTTCCTTGTTTGTATGCACCTCTGCGATCCCAACATGTATTCAATCCCTCCGTGTGTGTTTGTGTGTTCCCACCCATTTGATATGTATTTCGTCTTCTGCTGGTTTTATTTATTTATGTGCTTATTTTTTTTTGTTCGATGGGAAATAACTGGGTGATGGAGAGAGTGAAAAAGAGGTGATGAATGG